>NC_068320.1:4261248-4561248 GCF_025860055.1 Xyrauchen texanus | reverse complement strand
TACCATAGTGATACTTATGAAGTCTCCTTGCCATCCTGAGTGAAATAAACCAAGCCAGAAGTCTCTACGTTTTCTGATGCAGAGATATGTGATTTGTTACTCGGTTGCTAGGGTAACCCCATCTGGTTGCTAGGCAGTTACCATAGTGATACTAATGAAGTCTCCTTGCCATCCTGAGTGAAATAAGTCAACCCGAAATCTCTACTGTTTTCTGTTGCAAAGATATGTGATTTGTTACTCTGTTGCTAGGGTAACCCCATCTGGTTGCTAGGCAGTTACCATAGTGATACTTATGAAGTCTCCTTGCCATCCTGATTGAAATAAATCAACCCAGAAGTCTCTCTGATTTTCTGGTGCAGAGATATAGTTATTGCTAAACGGTTGCTAGGGTACTCTGTTTAGTTGCTAGGGAGTGGCTTGGCAGCTGCCAATCATGAAACTCCAAAGGCTGCTTGTCAGTATGAATGATATAAACCAACTCCCATGCCTCTGTGACATTCAGAATGGAAGATATCCCTCTATGGATGTTGGTTGCTAAGTTGCTCGACAATGGTTGCTAGGGAGGGGCTAGGAAGTGTTGAGGTGATTCATGATTGGCTGTTTGCTGCCCAGAGTCAAACGAGACCACCCTTGTGTTTCTATGACAGTTCTATCTGGAGATATCCCTTTGATCTCTTTCATTAGAAGTCTATGGGACTTGTTGGTAAGGTGCTCTAAATGGTTGCTAGGGCGTGGCTTGATAGCTTCACAATGATCCTGAGAGACTGATTGGTCATCTGAGTAAAATGAGCCCACCCCTTGTCTCTATGACACTGTGATCCAGAGCTATGTTCAATACAAAATCCCTATGCATTTCATTTCATGGGCCGTCCTTCACCATAGTACGTCCTTCACCATAGTAAGTCAATGGGGCAGCTCCTGCAACTTTGGGCAGCTCCTGCCCCCAGGGGTGCAACTTTTACCCCATATTGAGGTATGCTCTTACAGAGTCTGCCAGCCTCTTCAAATGTGGCAAATCACTTGTTTCTGCGAAATCCTCGCTCGGAGCTGTGACTCGTCAAAGTTTGCCGCAATGTTAAGTCTATGGGATTTTTAGGCCGCTTTTTTGCCCCTGGGGCAAATACCGTACCCGATACGCTTATAAAAGTCATAGCACACGTGTCCTCAATAGGCCGTTCGATTTGATACCTCATTACGTGGGTCTACGCCAAACGGTGCTGGGACGAGTTAGGTGCCGAAGTTTTGTTAAGAGATATAATAAAAATAAAAATAAAAACTAGATAGGTACATTTCCTGAAGAAAATGTGAGTGGTGCTTGCCGTGGCAAAACTCGATCAAATAGCATGCTTGAAAAGAACAAAAATTATGGTCATAAATAAATCAACCCAGAAGTCTCTACGTTTTTCTGATGCAGAGATATGTGATTTGTTACTCGGTTGCTAGGGTAAACCCATCTGGTTGCTAGGCAGTTACCATAGTGATAGTAATGAAGTCTCCTTGCCATCCTTATTGAAATAAGTCAACCCGGAAGTCTCTACTATTTTCTGGTGCAGAGATATGTGATTTGTTACTCGGTTGCTAGGGTAACCCCATCTGGTTGCTAGGCAGTTTCCATAGTGATAGTAATGAAGTTTCCTTGCCATCCTGAGTGAAATAAATCAACCCAGAAGTCTGTACTATTTTCTGGTGTAGAGATATGTGATTTGTTACTCGGTTGCTAGGGTACTATGTGTAGTTGGTAGGGAGTGGCTTGGCAGCTGCCAATCATGAAATTCCAAAGGCTGCTTGTCAGTATGAATGACATAAATCAACTCCCATGCCTCTGTGACATTCAGAATGGAAGATATCCCTCTATGGATTTTGGTTGCTAAGGTGCTCGACAATAGTTGCTAGGGAGGGGCTAGGAAGTGTTGAGGTGATTCATGATTGGCTGTTTGCTGCCCCGAGTGAAACGAGACCACCCTTGTGTTGGTATGACACTTCTAGCCGGAGATATCCCTTTGATCTCTTTCATTAGAAGTCTATGGGACTTGTTGCTAAGGTCCTCTAAATGGTTGCTAGGGCGTGGCTTGATAGCTTTGCAATGATCCTGAGAGACTGATTGGTCGTCTTAGTAAAATGAGGCAGGCCCCTTGTCTCTATGACACTGTGATCCAGAGCTATGTATAATAAAAAATCCCTATTTCATGGGCCGTCCTACACCATTGTAAGTCAATGGGGGCAACTTTGGGCAGCTCCTGCCCCCAGGGGTGCAACTTTTACCCCATATTGAGGTATGCTCTTACAGAGCCTGCCAGCCTATTCAAATGTGGCAAATCACACGTTTCTGCGAAATCCTCGCTCGGAGCTGTGACGCGTCAAAGTTTGTCTCAATGTTAAGTCAATGGGATTTTTCGGCCGCTTTTTTGCCCCTGGGGCAAATACCGTACCCCGATCAGCTTATAAAAGTCATAGCACACGTGTCCTCAATAGGCCGTTCGATTTGACACCTCATTCGTGGGTCTACGCCAAGCGGTGCTGGGACGAGTTAGGTGCCGAAGTTTTGTTAAGAGATATAAAAATAAAAATAAAAATAAAAATAAAAAGTATAATAATAAGTATGTGAGATTACAATAGTGATGCTTTGCAAGCACCACTAATAATAAGTATGTGAGATTACAATAGTGATGCTTTGCAAGCACCACTAAAAATAAAAAGTATAATAAGTATGTGAGATTACAATAGTGATGCTTTGCAAGCACCACTAAATAAAAAGTATAATAAGTATGTGAGATTACAATAGTGATGCTTTGCAAGCACCACTAATAAGAAGAAAAATAAGTATGTGAGATTACAATAGTGATGCTTTGCAAGCACCACTAATAATAAGTATGGCGAATAACAATAGTGATGCCTTGCCTTTGGCAAGCACCACTAATAATAAGTATGGCGAATAACAATAGTGATGCCTTGCCTTTGGCAAGCACCACTAAAAATAAGTATGTGAGATTACAATAGTGATTCTTTGCAAGCACCACTAAATAATAATAAGAAGAAAAATAAGTATGTGAGATTACAATAGTGATCAAGTCAAGTCAAGTGGTTTTTATTGTCGTTTCAACCATATACAGTTAGTACAGTACACAGCAAAACGAGACAACGTTCCTCCAGGACCATGGTGCTACATAAAAACAACAAAGGACCAACATAGGACCACATGAGACTACACAACGAAATAAAATACCTATATAAACTACCTATATATACCTATATAAAGTGCACGTGCAAACATGTGCAAAAAGTACAGGACAGTACAACAAATTACTGACAATGAACAGGACAATAGACAGTGCAGCACCGACCAGTACTCAGTAGTGCAAAAAGATGACAGTTTCTAAAAATGTAAACATAACATACTACGAGATAATGTTCTATGCACATAGCAGTTATTGAGGTAGCAGACAGTTATAAAGTGACAGTTATTAAAGTGCAACTCAGGACACGTGTGTGTCAAACCAGTCTCTGAGTATTGAGAAGTCTGATGGCTTGGGGGAAGAAGCTGTTACACAGTCTGGCCGTGAGGGCCCGAATGCTTCGGTACCTCTTGCCAGACGGGAGGAGGGTAAAGAGTTTGTGTGAGGGGTGTGTGGGGTCGTCCACAATGCTGGTTGCTTTGCGGATACAGTGTTTTTTGTAAATGTCTTTGATGGAGGGAAGAGAGACCCCAATGATCTTCTCAGCTGTCCTCACTATCCTCTGCAGGGCTTTGCAAGCACCACTAATAATAATAATAAGAAAAATAAGTATGTGAGATTACAATAGTGATGCTTTGCAAGCACCACTAAATAATAATAAGAAGAAAAATAAGTATGTGAGATTACAATAGTGATGCTTTGCAAGCACCACTAATAATAATAATAAGTTTAAATAGGATTTCAGTAAGTTGGCTTTCACAAGCCAACTTAATAAGTTTAAGTAGGATTTCAGTAAGTTGGCTCTCACAAGCCAACTTAATAATAAGTATGTGAGATTACAAGTGATGCTTTGCAAGCACCACTAATAATAAGTATGGTGAATAACAATAGTGATGCCTTGCCTTTGGCAAGCACCACTAATAAGTATGCAAGAGAACAATAGTGATGCTCTGCCTTTGGCAAGCACCACTAATAATAATAAGTTTAAATAGGATTTCAGTAAGTTGGCTCTCACAAGCCAACTTAAGAAGTTTAAGTAGGATTTCAGTAAGTTGGCTCTCACAAGCCAACTTAATAATCATACATTTTATTTATAGGCACCTTTAATACTCAATGACACCTAACAAGCACAGTATCGAATGGTTATCAGAAGACTGCAGTAGGCTACAACCTAATGAAATTTAAACAAGAGTTTTATAAACAGAATTACAGAAATATAGTGTGATAGGTATTATGTATCCTGTGTTGTGACATTTCACAATAGATACAAATGCAAAAATGTAATTTTAAGTAATAAAACAAAAACCTAATATGAGAAGATTATTTTAGGTGTGTGCATTAGTGTGCAGCAGCCAGTCAATGCCACGAGGTGCCAAAGCCACAGTAGACACTTGCAGTCTGATGGGTTGTACATGAGTACAACAGCATGCCGAAAGTGGTGTTGCAAGATGGACATAGTTGTTTTCTGAAATAAGAAAAGCAAATAATTAACAAAAATGTGATCATATTCAAGGACAAGGACATGACACTGCATAAGTATAATTTTTCTTTGTGTTATCAACTCTTTCTCCTTATCTCTATGATGTGACACTTGCTGTATATGGATTTTCATTTAGAAAGATCATTTTAAAGTTCATCTCAATGCCATATGTTTGTAATGATTCTGTCAAGGAGGAGGGGAAATGACAAATTCCAGTTGAGCAGATTCAATAGACTGCAGATTAAGGTAAACATAAAAAAAACAGTTTTGCAGACTTAATCATCAGAAACAAAGAAAAACACCAACAACAAAAGAAACACAGACATAAAACGTAGACATAAGAAACTAAAGTTTTAACCATTAACCAAAAGAAATTACTTCTCAAACGGATGATGAGCATAATAATTTCTTACAGTTAAAAACAAGGTTTTCACTAAATTAAAATGACAATAATACGTAAAACGCAAGAAGACATTGTGTATATGCTGTATTTCCATGTAAATTTGTCCACTACTGTATATTAAATACTGTAAGTTAATTATGAAATACAAAATAAGCATGGTATGTTTCCAAAACAATGACTTCAAAAATGAAAATAATTTAGTGTTTAACAATGGCACAATTAAATGAAAATTGATACAGTAATAGTCAGGGTCACTCTGAACAGGAATCCATTGAAAGAATGAGCAAACCTCTAAAGGAAAATCACTTTGATGATGGGGATGAATTGGTCTTTTCTTTTCTCCAAAACTACACAGTAAAATTACCTGAAAATAATTACAGTAATAGTCAGAGTCACTCTGAACATTAATCAAATGTAAGAATGGGCAAACCTATGAAGGAACACTTTTTATGAGTGTCAAGTGCAAGAATGCACTTTGATGATTGGGGTGAGTTTGCCATTACTTTTCTCCAAAACTATACAGTAAAATGACTTGAAAATAATTACATTAATATTAGGAGTCACTCTGAACAGGAATATATTGAAAGAATGAGCAAACCTATGAAGGAACACTTTTTATGAGTGTTGGAACATGGGACATGGTGTAAGTGCTAGAATGCACTTTGATGATTGGGGTGAGTCTGCCTTTACTTTCCTCCAACACTACACAGTAAAATTACCTGAAAATAATTACAGTAATAGTCAGAGTCACTCTGAACAGGAATATATTGAAAGAATGAGCAAACCTATGAAGGAACACTTTTTATGAGTGTTTGAACATGGGACATGGTGTAAGTGCAAGAATGCACTTTGATGATTGGGGTGAGTTTGCCTTTACTTTCCTCCAAAACTATACAGTAAAATGACTTGAAAATAATTACATTAATATTAAGAGTCACTCTGAACAGGAATATATTGAAAGAATGAGCAAACCTATGAAGGAACACTTTTTATGAGTGTTTGAAAATGGGTCATGTGTCAAGTGCAAGAATGCACTTTGATGATTGGGGTGAGTTTGCCTTTACTTTTCTCCAAAACTACACAGTAAAATTACCTGAAAATAATTACAGTAATATTAGGAGTCACTCTGAACAGGAATATATTGAAAGAATGAGCAAAACTATGAAGGAACACTTTTTATGAGTGTTTGAACATGGGACATGGTGTAAGTGCAAGAATGCACTTTGATGATTGGGGTGAGTTTGCCTTTACTTTTCTCCAAAACTATACAGTAAAATGACTTGAAAATAATTACAGTAATATTAAGAGTCACTCTGAACAGGAATATATTGAAATAATGGGCAAACCTATGAAGGAACACTTTTTATGAGTGTTTGAACATGGGACATGGTGTCAAGTGCAAGAATGCACTTTGATGATTGGGGTGAGTTTGCCTTTACTTTCCTCCAAAACTATCCTGTAAAATGACTTGAAAGTAATTACAGTAATATTAGGAGTCACTCTGAAAATGAATATATTGAAAGAATGAGCAAACCTATGAAGGAACACTTTTTATGAGTGTTTGAACATGGGACATGGTGTCAAGTGCTAGAATGCACTTTGATGATTGGGGTGTTTGCCTTTACTTTTCTCCAAAACTATACAGTAAAATGACTTGAAAATAATTACAGTAATAGTCAGAGTCACTCTGAACAGGAATATATTGAAAGAATGAGCAAACCTTTGAAGGAACACTTTTTATGAGTGCTTGAACATGGGACATGGTGTAAGTGATAGAATGCACTTTGATGTGTGGGGTGAGTTTGCCTTTCCTCCAAAACTATACAGTAATATAACATACTTGTACATATAAATTGTGTGTGTGTGTGTGTGTGTGTGTGTGTGTGTGTGTGCTTGTGTTTTAAATATCATTTGTGTTTCAAAAGCCTGTTGTATCACATTAATCATTTACATTAACATGAAAAAATTAAATAAATAAATAAACATTTATACATGATGTATAATAATTAAATGTATACTTTATATATACACAAACATTAAAATCAACAATACAAATGTAAAATAAATGTATGATAATTAACATCAATATTACAGATTTCATTAGCATTAATAAATATATTATAATAATTAATGTATACATATATATATATATATATATATATATATATATATATATATATATATAAACATTAAAAATAAAAATGTAAAAATATTAAGGATGTATGATAATTAAAATGAATATGAACATGAATAAATTATGTAATAATTAATGTTAATCATATTTAGGCATACAAACAATAAAATAGTAAAAAAAAATAATTATTTGTGTCCTAATAAGATGGAAAATAGCAGAAAATATAGTCAAAAAATCAAGTTTGACCTCTTTCAGCACCCATACCGTAAGGACACGATTAGACGCGCATACTAAAAAAAAGATGTGCGGCTGGCTTGACCGTGTATTTTCAACGCGCGGCCCACTTGACCGCAGTGTAGCTCGCCGGTGTAATCTGTCAGCACGTGCTGAAACCGGCTTCAATGCATACTCCGACAGAGAAAAACTTTTTGCCATCTCCCGCTGTGCCTCATTGTATGTTACCGTGAATTGCGACTTGAAACTGCGTGGCTAACATTACTTAACATGGAGCCTCTGTTAACTTGCACACCATTCAGGCGTGCGCAAAACAGACTAACGTTAGCTAGCTTGGGGTGGGGGAGGGGTGGAGGTGCAGGCCGATGCCAGGAAAATTGGCAAAAGTCGATTAAGTTAGCTGGTATCTTAAAGGCCATTATCTATAACGTTATACTTTGAAAACAAATTGTGATATTTAAACGACTAGGTTACTTTTTCAGTCATTAATTACCACGCTTTTAGTCGAAACAGTAGGCAGAATCACTGTTACGTTACATTAAGTTAGGCTAACATATCTTTATTTTTACTTTCAACCAATAAAGTTGGAATGTTGGATAACTTGCAGCAATGCAAAACAATGTTCAACTGCTAACTGTTACAGCAACTCCTTGTAAAATGATTATTAACTTATACAAGTCTTACCTTTGGGAAAATGGCAGTCTCTGAAATGTTGACGATCTGAAAATTGCTGGAGCGGAAGTGTAAGGTGATTAAATCCAAAGACCTCCTAATGAGTAACATTTACCAATTTTCTGCATCGTTGACTTTCCTGAAAAAATATAATTAAATTCTACTTAACGATTCACAGCTGATTTTATTCAAACAAAACTGAGTAAAATATTATTAATAAATAACTAGAATTTGTTGAAGTCAGCTCAGTGTGATTCCAAACTACAAATAGTCTTTTTTATTATGTATATGTTACTAATGTTTGATTATTAAATATTAATTGACGCCATTCCCAGGATGTTGGGTATTGATTTTCTTGAAATAATCTCTCCTCTTAGATTTACGAGAGCAGTACAAATCTTTAATATTTTATAAAATTATGTACCAGATTAATAGGTACAGTTTGTGAGAGAATCTTGTAGACCTTTATATGCCTCATTGTTCGTTTAACATGGATGTGGGCATGTGTAAGCCATTGTGTACTGGTGACTTCCTCATCTGTCAGCTGGCACTGCTTACGTGCTGACATGACTAACCTCACCTTACGTTCCTCCAGAAGGTCCCTAATGGTGGAGCCATGGTCCAACATCACTTCATCTCCAGCATGCAAATAGTCCAAAAATCCAGAGCTCTGTGTGTGTACCTGTCACTCTATTTGCCACCATAAGCTTTTGAAATTAACATCACTATTCCAGATGAAGCCAAATTATTAAAATAAAACACCAGCACTTTCTATCAAAAGTCGGGAGATGTACTTGCATTTTGTTGCATTTCCTTGCAATGCTTTGACTCATTGGCTGGGTCAGTAGAAAGTTCTTGTTGTTCCTTCGATGTTCTGGACCTCTTTTAGGATTGTGGACGCAGGAGTTCCATGCTTGAATGATCAGGCGGGCTTTGAAACGAGGCCTCCAGCAAGGTAGACTATTGAATCCCCGTCAAGTATGTGAGTCGTAGCGCTGAGAAGAGAATTATTTTCGGAACTTTGCGTTCTGAGCTTTCCTGAACACTACACAGTCCCGGCGCCATGGGCGGGCATTGGGGGGCCTGGCCCGTCCTGTGAGTCACTAGTGCCCGCCCTGGACGATCCTGTCTCCCTTCATCAACTCTACGTTACGTCTCACATCTCATTTCATCGCGATCTCACAAAGCTCTTTTATAATGAAGCATACAGAATTCAGCACTGAACAAAAACTCCAACGTTTTGAGCGGTGAGTGGATTTTATCTGAAATGCATCTGATTGGCCATTGCGTTTTAGAAATCAACACATATGTCTGTGATTGGCTACATTGCACAACGCTGCAAAAACACGTTATAATGAGAACATCTGCTTATGCTTGCGACTGTAAATCGTTATTTTGTTTAGATGTTCTTATTGATTTTGTGCAATAGATGAATAACAATGTATTTGTTTTTGGATGTTTTATTTAGATAGGGAGTCCCACGAATCGTTTTATTCTCCCGCAACCCATTACCGCCCGCGACCGCACTCGACCATCAAATCTAGTCGTAAATGTTAGTAGTCCCGCGGGAGTCGACCAACCACCAGTCCTTGCTTGTTTGCACTTTTATTTATATTTTTTTATCAATAGGCTACTGTAACTTTCGTTACAAGTTGGTAAATTGTCGTTTTGTATATACATGATGAATAAACTCCTAAATAAAAATAAAAATGTGTTTGGTCTGATTTAAAAAATAATATTTTTAAATGGATTTGATTGGTTTGTCGATAGTGAGCGCGGGAATGTTTGTTTGTGTCCTAAGCATAGTAGCGCTTAATAACGATAGCTGTTATTTTTTTTTAAACAACTATGCTGAGCTATTTCGTGTGACAGTTACCATGGATAAAAGGCGTTTCTTTAATCAAAGACCACCAAAGTTGGCAGAAGAGTTGGTCTAACGTTACTTGCCAAAGCCATAGCCTCAAGCAAGGGACATCACGGCCACAGGTGGGTAAGGGATAAGAGGCTGCGGTGTTAAGCGAGTCATTGAGTCATTTGTTCAAACGATTCGTTCAAACAGATGATTCATCAAGAATAAAGCAGTCGTTCATGAATGGGTCATTGAATCTTTGACTCAACCGATTCGTTTAAAACACTGAATCATTTAGTAATGAAAACACGGTTGACTGTGAGATGCGTTCTGTTTCTGCTGGGATCTTTGTTTTAAAATAGAACAAAAAGTCAATATTGCATCTAAAATGTAAGTGACTTAATATGAATTATTTGTTTATTGAACTGTCGAAATCTGTGTTACATTTTCAATCGTGATGGTATTCAGCACTTGGTTGTATAGTGTTGCTTCATGTTATAAATATAAAAACTAACTTACACATTTTGAATTTTTTACCGCAGTATGCTAACTGAGTTTCTTTGTGTGAGCTGCGCGAGCCTAAACAGCACAAATCTTTAGCGTCAGTTATGAATTTGAATATCGTCAGTACATTATGTAACAGGCTACTATCGATCATTATCATTGTATCATACGTATTCAATTCATAATCGGTCCTATAATTTAATGTTATTATGCAATTAGGGAATTAGGTTTATCTCAGTTGTGCCCCCCTGAAAAAAATTCAATGCCCGTCCGTGAATTTGTGTCTGGCGCCGGGTCTGACACTACATTGTGTGGAACTTGGGCAGTGGGGTGCCAAAGTGAAGAGAGGAAGAGGCAAGATCGTGGAGAAAGAGAATCAGCAAGAGTGAAGAGAAAGTTTATCGCAGGCAGGCAGGGGAGGTTTTTGTTGAATTGAGGTTGGCCGGACCCGGAAGGTGTCTTGAGCCTATCAGAAGTCTTTTCAGATACCATTATCTGTCTATCCCTCCTATTAATGATTAATGATCCTATGTGTAAAGGTCTCTTAAAATTCCCACTCAAAAAGGTATGTTTTAATCATCATGTTTTATATGATGTTATTTATATATTTATACAACTGAATATATACAAATTTGTTAACATAAACATTCCTGAAATGCAGAGAAAACCGCAACAATAGTAAACATGGTGTGCTTATCATGAATGGTTACCATTGTAGTAATATGACATGAATAAGGCAAGATTCAAGATTATAATCATCAATTTGTCAGTTAGAAAAGTGATTACAGGTCACAACAACATCATTTTCAGAATTATCTAGCAAAGCGAGGTATTGTGTACATGTTGGTACAAAAAGGTAGATTCTGTGCATTTTAGAGGGTTAAATCTGAAAAGTACTGTGACTGTGTGAAATGTTCATGGATTACGTTGATATATCCTATTTACAGTTGCAGGATAAGGCCAATAAAACTTCAGTCTGTGGCTTTGAAGCATGGAAATAAGATCCATCTGAGGTTTCTTAGCAGAATCTCTTGCAGATGGTCGAGATGCCATGTGATAACCATTAAATGTGAGGGTATTTTCTGATTTACAACATGAGTGAGGTGGAGTCTGAAGGCAGGTTCTCTTACGAGAGGTTCTCTCGTATTGCGTAAGCTAGCTTACGCTACGGGAAAGATTCATCTTTTCTGAGATATTGAAGCCAAAAAATTATCCTTAATTTTTGTATCCATTGTCAACGCAGTGCGGCAGCTGCAGACCTTGAGCGGGCTATCTAGCGAGCTCATAGGTTGCTCTGCGGCAACTGCTGCAGCCTATAGACAAGCTTGGGCGAACTCGCATCCAATGAGAGGCGTCCGCGCGCTCACTGCATCAAAGCCCGCCAAAATGGGCGTGACTAGAGTGCATATAAGCATAGTTCGTAGGCTGGAACCCTGATTTTCATCTCTTCAGCGAAGCTCTTCACATCACTGAACTGGAAGCCGCGTCGCCGTTCGAGGGGCATCAAGCAAGCGTGGACAGCGCTCGAAGAAGCCGGCCGTCTTCGCCACCTTCAGCCGTCCTGCGAGCTACGCCATCCGGCGACGTATCCTTTTTAAAAGCAAGCTAGTTCTTAAGAACTTCACAAAAGAGTACGAGCATCTTTTTTAAGATGCCTCGCTCCACTTGCGCCTCATGCCGCGCTCCTCCCAGCACCGGAGACCGCCACATCATCTGCGCTCTCTGCCTGGGACTGGGGCATGCAGAGCTCGCCCTCGCCGAAGGCGGATGTGATCTCTGCGAGGAGCTGCCGATGTCGACCCTGCGGGCTCGACTCGAAGCGCTCAGGACCGAAGCCGCTGCGCCGCCTTCCGTTCAGCCGCGCAGAAAAAAGCGCCGCTCTCAAAGGCTGCCGGAAACAATGGTAGAAGCGATTGCCTCGCCGGAGCCCATCCCTCGAGCATCACCTTCACCCTCCCCGCCCACCCGGGATGCGCAGTTGCCGCCGAGCGGCTGCTCTGCTGCCATCTCGGACGAAGAAGAAGAAGTGGAGGATAAGGGCTGTTCCATCATGGCTTCGGACAGCGAGGAGTGGTCAGGCTCACACGCCTCCTCCTCGGCCCAGGAATCCAGCAGGACCCGCGCCGGAGTCGAGGGGAACTAACACGCCTCCTCACACAGGCCGTCGACCGCCTCAGGCTCGAGTGGTCACCGCCCTTGAGCAGGCACCCAACAGACTTGACGGCTGCTTTCTACAGAGCCGCCGCCGAGCAGCACCCACTACCCGGGCCACTCCCTTCCTGCCGGAACTCCACGCCGAGCTTTCCAAATCATGGAACGTGCCTTTCTCGGCCAGGGTCCGATCCCACGTCTCCACCTCTCTTGCTTCGGTGGACGGTGCCACTGAGAAGGGCTACGCTTCCATCCCTCCGGTCGAGGATGCGGTAGCAGCACACCTTTTGCCCGCCCTCCGCGAGATGTAGAAAATGTGGCCACAACCCAGTGTTCGCCCCTACACACAAGCATAACACATCCCGTGCCCCTATCAGAGCACGCTCTCATAAAGCGGTTACGAACCGCTCGAGCGTCAGAGTCAATGAAGGCGCCCACAAATGCATCGCGCGCCCATTCTCTGGCCGCTCTGTCACACGACCAGCCCTATGTGTAGAAAATGTGCCCACAATCCAGTGTTCACTTCTGCACACAAGCACTGCATGTCTCGTGTCCCCACCAGAGCACGCTCACATAAAGCGGTTACTGAACCGCTCGAGCGCTAGAGTCAATAAATGCGCCCACGAATACGTCGCGCGCCCATTCTCTGCCCGCTCTGTTACACGGCCAGCAAACATTCCTCTGTGTGTAAGTCCCGTGCCCATGACTATGCTTGCGCATCACGTAACAGATGTGACTCTTTCCCCATTCATTCCAATCAGGAAGTCACTCACAAAACAGCCTGTTCATGCTGTCTGCGAGTAATCATGCATGAACACACTAAACACGCTCACACATTTTGTTCAGCGCTCTGTGTGCAGCAATCAGAGCGAATTGGCCATTCACCCTCTAGCGTTACGCTTCAAAGCGTGGGAAGCTATTCCAGGGATATCCAAGTGGGTGTTAAGCACAATACAACAGGGCTATTTGCTACAGTTCGATCGCCGCCCTCCTCACTTCAGAGCGCGGCTCGAAACCACTGTGAACAAGGAAGCAGCGTGCATGCTTCGTTCAGAAATAGCAAGCCTTCTGTGCAAAAGGGCCATAGAGAAAGTGCCACCCTCTCTGAGCTGAGTCGGGGCTTTACAGCCGTTATTTTCTTGTTCCCAAGAAAGACGGCGGCCTCAGACCCATATTAGATCTCAGGGTTTTGAACAAGGTGCTTGCAAAAAGACCGTTCAAAATGCTTACAATCAGGAAACTCCTCGCAAGATGTGCCTAGAGGGACTGGTTTATTTCTCTCTATCTGAAAGATGCATACTTTCAGATTCAGATAAATCCCCATCACAGGCCATTCTTGAGATTCAGCCTGACGGCCAGGTTTATCAATACACCGTCCTCCCGTTCGGCCTGTCCTTAGCACCCGTGACTTTCACGAAGTGCATGGATGCTGGCGCTCGCACCCCTGTGGAGTCAGGGTTTGCGAATTTTGAACTATTTGGACAACTGGCTGATTATGGCACAGTCACATATGGAGCTTCTGTCTCACAGAGCAGTTCTCCTCAGCCATCTGAACAGTTTGGGTCTTGCAGTCAATTGGACCAAGAGCTCACTACAGCCCAGTCAGACAATTTCCTTCCTTGGAATAGAACTAGACTCCGTGGCAATGACGGCTCACTTATCTACACAGCGTGCGCGCCGTGTTCAGCGACTAGCCGCATCTTTTCAGATGAACAGCCTCACGCCTCTGAAGAAATTCCAGAGAGTGCTAGGTTACATGGCCTCAGCCGCAGCAGTACTTCAGCTGGGTTTACTGCACATGCGCCCGCTTCAGCATTGGCTAAACACCCCGTGCATCTCGCCGGGCTTGGGCCACAGGCCGCCAGCCCATCAAGGTGACTCAGACCTGTATATCAGCTCTGCAGCCCTGGACAGTGGCCGAATGGTATCAGCGGGGAGTGACAATGGGAGCTGTATCTCGCCGAAAAGTCATCTCGACAGACACGTCCAACACGGTGTAGCGAATCAGCTCTATGAAATATTAATAATCAATCATAACTTATATCGATTATGAATACTTGGATCAGTTAATCGGGTTAACTTGATGTAGCTACATTAACATTACAACCAAATACTCGGTTCATCCCGTGAACACTCAATATTGGTTATTAATTAATTAATTAATAGAAAGGTACATTTCCGGGGCATGGGAAATGTCTTTCTTACTAAGTATTAAGAGCAAGTAGTCAAAATCTATGATTAGTGACTTTAGATATGAGCTTGAGACACAGACAACTTTACATGTGACATGAACAAGACTTTATTAACTAGACTAAACATTTAAACTACTCTAACATACATATACATACATTTATACAGTTTACCAAGGAGAGAGGGCTGAAGCAGAATACAGGAAGGCAAGAAGTTATAGCATTGTTTGAAGTTCAGCAGATCAACAGCCTGAGCAAACCATCATATTAGTTCTGACACGCCCTTTTTAGAAAGGGGTTAAGGATACTTAATGTATCAAATAATGAGACTAAGTTTGATACTTGCATGTCCCATTTGAATTAAACTGTCCTGATGCAATTTGTTGATGGCTTGAGTTGATCTTTGATGATGTTGTCTTGATGAGAGAGAGAACCAGTGAGAGTCAGAGGATCTTGGTGAATGGAAAGACAAGGCCGTAGCCTGGCACATGCTTGGGAGTCCTTGGGGGCCTTCTAGTTCAGCATCATCTTCATTAGGACTTCTCCGGAAGGCCCAAGAGAGTAAGAGAGCACAAGGCTCAGAGAACCAGAAAGCAAGAGATAAGAGACAAGAGAGGGCTAAGAGAGGGCTAAGATAAGAGCTAAGAGCATTTATAACCTTAGAAAACATGTCCCACCTCTCATTGGCTCGACCAATGAGAAGGGTTTGGGTTCCAGGCGGGAATTTGGTTTATTGCTCTTTGTTCTCACATTTCTCATTGAATGAGCAAGAAAGAAACTAGGAAATGTACTTGTAATACTAATATGTTGTTGTTATCGACATATCATGTACACAGTCATTTCGATCTTCAAAATACCAAGTTATAGAGACCAAATATGCCACACATATGATTTTGGTTAACCATAGTATGCAAAGTCTGAAACATTAACCCATTAGTTTGCAAGAAAACATAGATCAAGCACATTTAAGGGAAAATGTGAGATGCCACATTAGATACATGTCAATATTTATCACATGGATATATAGAATATATATATAGGATTAACAGGGTTCATTTCTCTTTCTCAGTAAGAGAATGAAGTGAGGGTCAGCACTTCTCTGAACATTCCTTTGGAGGTCGTAAAATTCTCCTTCCATTGGGACAGGAGAATGATTCCTTTGTCAAGGCTCATTTGCATGTTTATGACAGTAAGAGATTTTGGGCTGAATGACTCAAAAGATAGTAAAACATCGCGTAATATCATTCTACAGAGATCTTATATTCGAATTCAGCTCGGACAAATCGTAAGGTTTAATTTGATACCAAGAAAGGTATATTTGGTACCTTTAAAAGTGGGTTTAACATTCTTACACTCAGGCTATTAAATATAAAGCCTCTTATTAGATATAATGAGTTCTCCTACACTACTAAACAATTCTACTAATTTTGATCTACACCAAAATACATAGCACACAGGGATTACAACATATTTCATTAAAACTAAGCCCTTTTAGGCTTTATAAGAAAGACACACATTTTTACGCTCAAAAGTTTCCCCTTCCGGTCCACACGATAAGCACGTGGTGAGCATACGGATGTCACATGCGGTTCTCTGTCAATGGTTCATTGTCTCTTTGTCAATACATTTATTGTGCTTGTGGAGACTAGTTGGCACTATTTCAGTAATTAGGGAGTTTCAACAGTAAGTTCTTGTTTGTTCGAACCTGCCGAGTTAATGATTCCTTCATTGATTCCCCAGTCGCTACAGTCCCCTTTTCGCCAGGTGATGTCCCTGTTGGAGACATCATCGGGCGACAATCATCACAATGGCGGATGGCAGGTGAATCATGAGGGTTTTGTAGAAGGTGGTTGTTCCACGGTGGGTGATGTAGACAGTAGCCACATCCAGGTCTCTGCAGCAGGTGCAGAGGCAGCAGGTGCCTTGACAGTGTGTCACCTGTCATTATGAAGTCAGTTCGTTTGAGGCAGGTGCTTGTTTGTGGCTGCAGGGAGTGGTTATGGGCATTGTGTAGTGTGGAGAGAGTTTCAGACTGACCTAGTACTGGTAGCAAAAGGGCAGCAGGTGGCCGTTCAGCCCTTGGTTCGGCACCCAGTCACCAGGTGTCTGAAGTCTGCAGTGTTACTCTGCTCTGGCAGCAGTGCTGACTTGAGCTTGCCTGAGTGGTGTTGGGCAAGAGTCAGAGGTTTGTTCTTCCCAGTACTCCTCAGGGGAGTTCTGTTCCAGGAGCTCTTTTGCTAGTGCTAGCAGCTCTTGTAACTCAGAAACAGGCGTTTCTAGCTGTCTTTGTGCAGCCTCTGTTTGGCACCTGTTTGAAAGGTGTACAGGAGGATGTTGTTGTAGACTGCTGTGGGACGCCCTGTGGTGTTTGCTGGGTGAGGCCTTGTGTTTGTTAAAGGCCTTCTGTGTCAGGTCACGCAGTTGTTGGATAGGCATTGTGTGGGGCAGGCCATAATGCCTAAATGGTGACTTACCATAGGATGGAGGTTTCGGAGGAAAAGGCTCTTGAAGCTGGTGTCCTCCTCCATCCCAGGTTTGTTGTGAGCCCGAGTAAGCTCGCCTGAGTCTGTGGTAGTAAACATAGGGAGTTTCATGCCGACCCTGTTTGGTGTCTAGGGCAGCGATCAGTCCATTGTTAGACTCTGAGAATTCCCTTATGATGGCTTGTTTCAGCTGCTGGTAGTTAGACTGGATGTTTTCTGGCTGTCGAGCCAGAAAGCGCCGCAACTCTGGGCTGGACGTGATCCAGATCAGATGGAGTCTATCTTGATGGTTCACACTCATCAAAGACTGCAGGTGAAAGTCAATGTCTCGCAGGTAAGCGTGGACGCCGTGGTCTCCTGCAAGCTCTGGTGTAAATGCAGGGATATGTCTGGCCATTCGGTTGAGGTCTTTGAGTGTCGCTACACGTGTCGCTTTCAAGATTCGCCTGAATCAATCCTTTTCCTTCCGCGGCTGCAGAAGCTTTAAGGAAACTGTCCGATGACGTGTTAAGCAGTGGGGTTTGTCCCCCTTTGTAAATCTGTGCTTGGCTGGGGAGGTTTCTCTGCTGATTGCAAGTGGGGGAGTGAGATGTCTCTCCTGCTGTGGTTCCTTTTGCAGCAGGTAAGAGTGTCTCAGTTCTCGTTGGACCATGTCAAGTTCATCTTTGGTGTTGTCCAGCTGCTGAGTCAGCACTTTAACTTCAGCTCTGGACACATTCAGTTGACCTTCACAGGCCATGATTCTGGCATCTTTGTCCAAGAGTTCAGAATTTGCTGTTTTTAACATTGAATCTTTGTGAAAGAGTACCTTTTCCAGGTGCTCTCTGGCGGTCTTTTCCAACTGCTCTTGTTGTTTAGCAGCTGTCAGAGCCGTTTGAAGTCTGTGGATTACCTCCTGTGACTCCCTTCTGCCAGGGTCCTTGTGTCTGTCCTGAGCCTCCATCTCTAGCTGATCTATGCGGCTTTTAGCATGTGTCAGCTCCGTTTGGGACTCAGTGATCTGGCGTTTGAGGTTGTTTACCTCCTGTTTCAAACCTGTGAGGTTGTGGGCCAGGACGATAACCTCAGTCAGATATTTGTGCTCATACCTCTGGTTTGAGTCATCTGTCATTAGTTCTTTTCCCTCGTTTTCCAGTTGCTTTTTGTTGTGTTGCTGAAGGTCGTCAGCAGCCATGGATAAAAGGGTGTTCCTCAAAACACCTAGCCAGTCCTTTTGGCCTGCCATCTGGGCAGTTAGGCTGAGCATCTGCAACATTTTTGGCACACTTCTGGTGAGAGTAAGGGCAAGAGACTAATGCAAGATCAAACAGAATTTGGAGCTAAAGGCAAAGTGAGACAGCAAGGTGTATAATGTACAGCTAGGTTTTGCTAGGTGTGGTTAACAATTGAAATGTGTTCCTGATTATTACTATCTTAGCTGCAAATAGCAGGATGCTCAGATTTGTGTGGATCTGAGTGGCTTTGCTAAAAGAGCGTAAGCCTAGATTTAATAAATGACTTAAGATGTTTCTTTGGGTCAAATTATTTATCAGCACTTACTGATAGCATACAACAGGCTTGATCTTTGAACACATGAAGAGGAGAAAGAAAGAGGAAGAAAAGAGCTTTCCTATTAGATTGTGTCTATTAGTGGTGCTCAAAATTATGCCATAGAAATCGTCTAGATTACTAGTGTAGCTGGCTCATAAAATTTAAGCAACTTGTTGCAAATAAACACAAAATCGAGAAGAAAAGTATGTCTAGTTACTTTTGCAGTTTTATGGGGAAATAAACTACACTAGACCAAGAGGGTTAAATGGAAAAATGAATAGCTGACTTCTATTATTAGTAAAAAATAATAAAAAGACTTGAAGAAGTGATTAAAATAGCAGAATAACCTTGTATTGGGAATAATCAATAGCACTTATGATTAACAATTAGATTTGCTATGGACATCATTCTATAGTTGGTCACAGCTGTTGCGTGTTCAAGACCACACAATGTGTTTGTCCCTCTATAAAGTTTAGTCAACGTGCCATTGAAAGTTCCCAATAACTATAAAAATTAATCTCTATCTAAACAGTTTACATGTAATTAATTTTTAGATTTAATTAACAAAGTAACTGCAAATTTAGCTGAACAGCGTTCAGTAAGGGATGCACCTGAAAGGTGCAGGTGAAGTTAGATGAGAAGAATTAAAGTTAAGGAAAGAGAAAGTGAGAATTCAGAAACCAGAAATGGGGTTAAAGGAAAATGGTTTAGATCACTTCACTCTGCATACACACAAGCTGTAGATAAAGGCTTCATGTAAATTATGCTAGCAGCTAACTGTTGAAGCTATTAGTTAGCTTAGCCTAAGCTAAGGGGCTGCTAAGTTGGGTTAGCTTAGCCACCTAGGCTGGTTTGTTTACAAAATGGCGTCGGAAGGAAACACATGTGCTATCTGGAGTGAGCACTTCCTGTGACAAGTCGTTGTCATGGGAACCAATGCACTTCAGAGTTTCAGTGAGTGAAACACAGTTTTGATCACCAGGAAGCTAAGCCTTTTAGATGCACACATAAGGTTTAGATGAAGGACACCAATCTAACTATAATTTGTAAGGCCTTTATACTGTGAAAAGGGGAGCATCGCCCAAATCTACATTTATATAACACTGTACTGAGATTTCTTCATCAGAAACAGGTTAAGCAATCAATTCTGGTACAGTTTACATGCCGCTGAGCTGAGATTCCTTCATCAAAACAGACTTACACTTTAATATTGAAATTAGGGTTTCTCCGCTAAAATCATATTACTCAGTACACTGATACCTTTTGAAAATATGCTTAAATGTGTTAAGACTCTTTCAATTACAGTAGAGATGTCAATTCAAGCCATCACTTTATCCGCGATCCAAACAAGCCAGCAACTAGTGAAGCAAATGCCGTTTCGCATGTCATGTCCTATTCTGACCGGAATTATTCAATGCACACTTTTAAGTTGACAGTGGTTAAAGCTCATAACCTTTGTTTAATCATGCCCGCGCATTCTCCACCATTATGTAGCGAATCAGCTCTATGAAATATTAATAATCAATCATAACTTGTTATAATCGATTATGAATACTTGGATCAGTTAATCGGGTTAACTTGATGTAGCTACATTAACATTACAACCAAATACTCGGTTCATCCCGTGAACACTCAATATTGGTTATTAATTAATTAATTAATAGAAAGGTACATTTCGGGGCATGGGAAATGTCTTTCTTACTAAGTATTAAGAGCAAGTAGTCAAAATCTATGATTAGTGACTTTAGATATGAGCTTGAGACACAGACAACTTTACATGTGACATGAACAAGACTTTATTAACTAGACTAAACATTTAAACTACTCTAACATACATATACATACATTCATACAGTTTACCAAGGAGAGAGGGCTGAAGCAGAATACAGGAAGGCAAGAAGTTATAGCATTGTTTGAAGTTCAGCAGATCAACAGCCTGAGCAAACCATCATATTAGTTCTGACACGCCCTTTTTAGAAAGGGGTTAAGGATACTTAATGTATCAAATAATGAGACTAAGTTTGATACTTGCATGTCCCATTTGAATTAAACTGTCCTGATGCAATTTGTTGATGGCTTGAGTTGATCTTTGATGATGTTGTCTTGATGAGAGAGAGAACCAGTTAGAGTCAGAGGATCTTGGTGAATGGAAAGACAAGGCCGTAGCCTGGCACACGCTTGGGAGTCCTTGGGGGCCTTCTAGTTCAGCATCATCTTCATTAGGACTTCTCCGGAAGGCCCAAGAGAGTAAGAGAGCACAAGGCTCAGAGAACCAGAAAGCAAGAGATAAGAGACAAGAGAGGGCTAAGAGAGGGCTAAGATAAGAGCTAAGAGCATTTATAACCTTAGAAAACATGTCCCACCTCTCATTGGCTCGACCAATGAGAAGGGTTTGGGTTCCAGGCGGGAATTTGGTTTATTGCTCTTTGTTCTCACATTTCTCATTGCATGAGCAAGAAAGAAACTAGGAAATATACTTGTAATACTAATATGTTGTTGTTATCGACATATCATGTACACAGTCATTTCGATCTTCAAAATACCAAGTTATAGAGACCAAATATGCCACACATATGATTTTGGTTAACCATAGTATGCAAAGTCTGAAACATTAACCCATTAGTTTGCAAGAAAACATAGATCAAGCACATTTAAGGGAAAATGTGAGATGGCACATTAGATACATGTCAATATTTATCACATGGATATATAGAATATATATATAGGATTAACAGGGTTCATTTCTCTTTCTCAGTAAGAGAATGAAGTGAGGGTCAGCACTTCTCTGAACATTCCTTTGGAGGTCGTAAAATTCTCCTTCCATTGGGACAGGAGAATGATTCCTTTGTCAAGGCTCATTTGCATGTTTATGACAGTAAGAGATTTTGGGCTGAATGACTCAAAAGATAGTAAAACATCGCGTAATATCATTCTACAGAGATCTTATATTCGAATTCAGCTCGGACAAATCGTAAGGTTTAATTTGATACCAAGAAAGGTATATTTGGTACCTTTAAAAGTGGGTTTAACATTCTTACACTCAGGCTATTAAATATAAAGCCTCTTATTAGATATAATGAGTTCTCCTACACTACTAAACAATTCTACTAATTTTGATCTACACCAAAATACATAGCACACAGGGATTACAACATATTTCATTAAAACTAAGCCCTTTTAGGCTTTATAAGAAAGACACACATTTTTACGTTCAAAAGTTTCCCCCTTCCGGTCCACACGATAAGCACGTGGTGAGCATGCGGATGTCACATGCGGTTCTCTGTCAATGGTTCATTGTCTCTTTGTCAATACATTTATTGTGCTTGTGGAGACTAGTTGGCGCTATTTCAGTAATTAGGGGAGTTTCAACAGTAAGTTCTTGTTTGTTCGGAACCTGCCGAGTTAATGATTCCTTCATTGATTCCCCCAGTCGCTACAACGGGTTGGGGCGCGGTCTGCGAGGGCTCTCCGGTTTTCGGCCTATGGTCAGTTCAGGAAAAGCTCCTTCACATAAATTGTCTGGAAATGATAGCGGTCGAGTACTCTTGGCGTCCCTGGGTGGGCCGGCAGTGAGGTCAAAGGGATCGAAAGCTCACCGACAGGACGGCTTGCACGAGTTACACAAGACCACCGGCGCCACAAAATCGAGGTAAGCGTTTTGCTTAAGGTGTTCTTGTGTGATCTGTGATAGCACGTCCCAGTAAGTGACTTCCCTGAGACTTTTGCCGGTCCGGACATAGAATAATTTGGATTAATTGGCTGAAATAGAGGCGAGTTCCAGATTTCCAAAAATTGGGGGGTGGGAGTGTTTTAAATTTATTTAAAAGAAGGAAGAAAAAGCCTGGGGGTGAGTCGAGAAGCGACGGCGCGTGAAAATTCCCGGTTAGCTGCATTTATTCAAGGTTTTGCCAGAAGAGTGGCTGAAAATCCTGTACAGGTGAAAATCCTAACACGGGTGGAGAAGTGAAAATTCGCGCAAAATTCCTCCAGGTGTTAGAATAAGTTATTTATTGCAGTGGTTGACGGAACCCGGACTATGCAGAAAACGGGGAATTGTTGAACTATGTGCATGTTTGAGATAATGAGCAATGTGCATGTCTAACTATGTTGTTGGTGCATTGTGCTGGTTTTGTGGTTATTCAAATGCATGATTGCAGTGTGATGATGTATTGTGTGCAAAGGCAGAAAATACAGAGAATCAGGTGCACTAAGGAAATGCTAAAGTGGAAAATGAATTGAAACAGTGAATTGAATAAAACAATTCTTGAAAAATGATAGACGCAAAATGGCACCTGCTTCTCTGATATCTCCCTGCCTTGCTCTCACTCACTGCTCAGCTGAACGGACAGCTCTGTGAGTGAGGGGAAGGGGAGATTCAGAAGACAAAAAATAGAATAATTGGGAAAAAGATAAAGAAAAGGCTAAATGTTTTCCATTGCAGTGAACAAGACTAGAGAAAAATGCAGAGACAAGCGAGTTTTGTAAAGTTTGGAGATCAATGCAGATCTGACGAGTGGCAGAGAGAATTGGAGAAAGCACTGATAGAGTCAAAAGGGGATCAGTGATCATTTTTGGAAAGAATCAGAGTACATAGATTACAGAAGAGAAAATTAACTGTAAAAAAGAAGGAGTTAATGAGAACCTTAACTGAAGTGGTGAATTTAGGAGAAATAGAACAGGAGTGGCCATGTGTTAACTGGTTGGATGTTGCGGTTAGGAACATAGATCCTAAATCATTTGTGGATCACATAACTACACTCTGTAAAACAGGCCATACACTGTTAGAAATTACCAGCATTTCACAATAATTAACAGTATTATTTTACAGTAACTTGTTGTAATTAAGTTTCCCTGTAATATCCCAATGAATACCTGTAAAAACGACAGTATCCTTGGATTTTACAGCATTTAACTCTTATTTTACAGTAAAATCTTGCAATCTAAAACCTGCTGTTATATCACAACAAGGTCTGTAATATCACAGCAACACAGTGAAAAAAATTAAGGATTTCACAGCATTAAACAGTATTATTACAGTGAAATATTGTATTGAAATATGCCCTGGGAAGTCACATGACATAACCGAACGGTTTTGAACTGAAGGCTCTGTCGTGTCTCTTCTATTCCGGGCTGAATGGAGAAGGTGAGCAGCATGCATGTTTGCAGCACTTACACCCATGTTATTTTAATATGATATTTACTTTCAAATAAACGTTTATCGCATGACACAGTTCACATTTTGTTAGCAAGTGCCCGGAATTGTTGAAAGTTCTCTCACAGCATTTGCTAATAGTAGTAATGTTAGTAATGACGAGAGTTTCGCTACAAATTTTCATGTCACTATCACCGTTTAGACAAATGTGGTGTTTGTAAAGTTTATAAAACCAATGATGGGACAAACATTACTATTTATGTGTGAACATTTCTGTAATTAGTCAAGGTTATCATAGATTAGCAGGGCTAACCGTTAGCTGTTTAACTTTAATAACTTAGTGATTCAAACAGTCCATGAAAAAATCTTTTAAATGCTGAAGTATTTAAATTTGGGGAGACTTTTACTTTAACTCCACTACATTTCAAAGTCAAATATCTTACTTTTTACTCTCTACATTTTCAAAATCAGTCGTTCCTTTTTTATTTATGAGTGAATAAAAACGTAACTGGTCAAACGAGCCACCAATCACAGTAGGCCTACAGCGCGCGCGCTTTGTTTTGAACTTGCCTTGGCGGCATGTACTAAGCGCGAACCAGCAGTGCGTTTCCCAAAAGCATCGTTAGCCAACTATGGTCGCATGTTCCGTCATTATCATCATAGTTCAACGAGTCGGTGTTTCCCGAAACCATCGTTCCAACGAACATTCGCAAACAGCATCGCAGAGTTGTGTGGTTGGAACGACAGCTCTCGACCTGTGGTTAGAAGCAGAGTTTCTTGTTATTATAACACGTGGGCTTAATAAATTATTATCTTGAGCCAAATAAGCAAGATGACATTCAGTACAATCAGTATCTTTTATTTAGAAGACATACAAATGTCCTTTATGTCTTTTAGTTTGTCAATACATTTAAAGCACCGTTTTTGAAGAGTGTGCATGTGTGAACGTGCTCTAGTGCACTTAGGTAAAGTTGGTTTGATATTCGCATATTCGCACATTCGCGGACTTCCGCGTTCAATAACTCGTGAATTAAACGTTGTTGCTACACACAACACCTATCACATATAACTACAGATAAAACACCAGAAGCTACAACATAAATTTCCTCAAAACGATCTTTCCTTCGCACTGGACAAAATACATTGAGCTCTATGCGCAGGCTGCTAAGAAGGGACCATCTGCAAAGTGCAAACCCGAAGGAAAGCTCGTTTTGAGGAGATTAAAATATTAAAAACAAGGTTATTTGTGTAGTAACAATATTCAGCTCATGAGATATTGAACGCGGAACTCCGCAAATATGCGAAGCGAATATAAAAAGCAACTTGCAGACTTGACCATGTAGGACCTTCAGGACCACAGCACCATGAACATAGTCAAGTTTAAAAAAAACCCAACCAGGGTAAAAATAGTTTCAGGTTTGATATTTGCTGCGTATTCACCTAGACTGCTTTAGTGTACTTTTGTGTAGGCTATTGTACATACAGTATGCAAAAATGTTTTATGTAAAACTTACAGTAATTCACCAAAGGGATTTTTTCATGTTCCAAAGGTTGTAGTATGTTCCTACTGACCAGACTGACTTACTACAGGTGGAATTTTGACAGTACCTCCCTTACTGTACATTCAGTATACAAATATTAATTAAAAACAATTACAGTAATTCCCCTAAAGTATTTTTTCCTGTTCCAAAGGCTGTAGTGCTTTCCTATTGACCACACTGACTTACTACAGGTGGAATTTTGACAATAACTCCCTTACTGTACATACTGAAGGGTTGGGGTCAGAATCCCCTGTCTCTTCAATTTAATTATATATATATCCTTTTTATATATATCCTTTTGAGTGATTACTTTATTCTTATTAAAAATTCAACAATCAAGTATGTATCCTAATCATTTCTGTATTCATTTTCTTTTAGGTGCATTCCAGTGTGTGCCCTTGGGTTGTGTTCACATGCAAGGGGCCTTTTGATGATAATTGTCTTGGGATTCAGAGAGCGGCAAGCGAGACTCTGTACTCATGTATTGCATATATATTATATAAATATATTGTAAGTAAATCAAAACCAAATAATTTACAAGCTTTTAACTTCATGAGGTGCAATGGCAAGGTATCTAACACCGGAGACGTCCTTGGTGAATCTGCCTCTGGCTGGACATTCCTTTACAGTCCTTTTTAAAGTCCATCAACTTTTTGACATGTTCAGAAATCCCTCCTGGAAACTCCCTCTGCATACATTCAGTCTTTTACAGTCAATTGGTCAAACACAAAATCTTGAACTGTCATTATTTCTGGAAGACCCCTTAGGACTTTTGCATATAAAACTCTTTGTCTCTTTGTCCTCTTTTTCTGGACCTTTCCATCATCGCTGTATCTTCTGTATCTCGTCCGCAACACATAGACGGTAATGATGGCATTTTTCTCCTTTCTTTTGCAAAGCTCTTTCTAATACATTTTCAACTCCTCTCTACTCTGCCACCATCATCTGCTTAATAAATGCTTACAACATTCAGTGTGGTATGTTTTTCTTTATAAACCATTTTCATAATAAGAATATTTATAAAACAAGTTACAGTATTTTCCTTAATAAACCAGCTTCATAATAAAAATCTTTATAAAACAAGTTGGTGTTTTCCCTAATAAACTATTTTCTCAATATATGGTTACAATGATTATTAATACAAGTGTTTTACAGTAAACACATTCTTAATAAATAGTTTTTTAACAACTACTTATGGTACCTTTCATTATAAAACCACTTTTTATTAGTTACAATTGTGGTGTACTATGACCCAGAAATACTTCATATACCAGAAGCCATGATTAGAATAGAATAATTGCATATTTCACAACAATATCCACATATCTGCATCTATATATCTGTCTTAGTTGACTTGTATAAGTTTGAGGGTCAATTTATACATAATTTCACCTTATTTTCATTAAGTGAACATCTCATGTGTATTTCTTTAGGGAGTGGAGTAAAGGGGCATATTATCGTTCCTGCTTTCCTGGAGTGAAATGTTTTATCAGCCTATAAGTTTTTTTTATTATTATTTATTTATTTTTTTTAATTCTTATTTTAATCTCTTCTATGTAAAGCACTTTGAATTATAATTGTGTATGAAATGTGCTATATAAATAAACTTGCCTTGCCTTGTTAAGGTGGACTGCTCTTCTGATAATTAGCTCAGGCCTTCTTCAGCCTCGAAGAGAACTGTTGTTTGTCAGTGTTCTGTGGTGTGTGTGCGTTTGATATTCTTTGCAGGTTCTGAACATTGTGATATAGCCTAAAACATTCTCGGACCCTGGAGGAAGAAGGTCACCACGGACTTAAATCTCGGATATGGACGACAAATATTCTGATTAACGGAGATATACCCACTTATCTATCAAAAATGTATTATTGTTTAGACTTTATGTTGTCTTAGCCAATCAGAAGTAAACGATTATGTAATGCATGTCCTTGGAAAAGGTATAATTGTGTGAGATTTGTTTGTAAGGTATTTGGCTTGCGACCTCCTCGTGACTTTGATGCTGGCTCTACCAATTTAACAGCAAAATTTTCTTCAGTAAAATTTTACTTATTTGATTGAATTTCACGACTCCTGGTCTTCTTTCATCATATTATCTGGTCCTGGGTCTTACAACTGTACCCCCCCCCCCCCCCCAAACAGTACAATTATCAAATAATCTTTTCCTGTTCCAAAGGCTGTAGTGCTTTCCTAGTGACCATACTGACTTACTACAGGTGAAATTTTGACAATAACTCCCTTACTGTACGTACAATAAACTAATAAGTTCAAGAAAACATTACTGTCATTCCCCTAAAGTATTTTTTCCTGTTCCAAAGGCTGTAGTGCTTTCCTAGTAACCATACTGACTTACTACAGGTGAAATTTTGACAATAACTCCCTTACTGTACGTACAATAAACTAATAAGTTCAAGAAAACATTACTGTCATTCCCCTAAAGTATTTTTTCCTGTTCCAAAGGCTGTAGTGCTTTCCTAGTGATCAGACTGACTTACTACAGGTGAAATTTTGACAATAACTCCCTTACTGTACGTACAATAAACTAATAAGTTCAAGAAAACATTACTGTCATTCCCCTAAAGTATTTTTTCCTGTTCCAAAGGCTGTAGTGCTTTCCTAGTGATCATACTGACTTACTACAGGTGAAATTTTGACAATAACTCCCTTACTGTACGTACAATAAACTAATAAGTTCAAGAAAACATTACTGTAATTCCCCTAAAGTATTTTTTCCTGTTCCAAAGGCTGTAGTGCTTTCCTAGTGATCAGACTGACTTACTACAGGTGAAATTTTGACAATAACTCCCTTACTGTACGTACAATAAACTAATAAGTTCAAGAAAACATTACTGTCATTCCCCTAAAGTATTTTTTCCTGTTCCAAAGGCTGTAGTGCTTTCCTAGTGACCATACTGACTTACTACAGGTGAAATTTTGACACTAACTACCTTACTGTACGTACAATAAACTAATACGTTCAAGAAAACATTACTGTAATTCCCCTAAAGTATTTTTTCCTGTTCCAAAGGCTGTAGTGCTTTCCTAGTGACCATACTGACTTACTACAGGTGAAATTTTGACACTAACTACCTTACTGTACGTACAATAAACTAATAAGTTCAAGAAAACATTACTGTAATTCCCCTAAAGTATTTTTTCCTGTTCCAAAGGCTGTAGTGCTTTCCTAGTGATCATACTGACTTACTACAGGTGAAATTTTGACAATAACTCCCTTACTGTACGTACAATAAACTAATAAGTTCAAGAAAACATTACTGTAATTCCCCTAAAGTATTTTTTCCTGTTCCAAAGGCTGTAGTGCTTTCCTAGTGATCAGACTGACTTACTACAGGTGAAATTTTGACACTAACTCCCTTACTGTACGTACAATAAACTAATAAGTTCAAGAAAACATTACTGTCATTCCCCTAAAGTATTTTTTCCTGTTCCAAAGGCTGTAGTGCTTTCCTAGTGACCATACTGACTTACTACAGGTGAAATTTTGACACTAACTACCTTATTGTACGTACAACAAACTAATAAGTTCAAGAAAACATTACTGTAATTCCCCTAAAGTATTTTTTCCTGTTCCAAAGGCTGTAGTGGTTTCCTAGTGACCATACTGACTTACTACAGGTGAAATTTTGACAATAACTCCCTTACTGTACAATTATCAAATATATTTATGTAATAAACATTATTACATGTGTTTATTACATATGTTTATGTAATAAACTGTAATTCACCTATAGTGTTTTTTTTTTATAGTTATATTCCAATGGATGTAGTGCTTTCCTAGTGATCAGACTGACTTACTACAGGTGAAATTTTCACAATAACTCCCTTACTGTACGTACAATAAACTAATAAGTTCAAGAAAACATTACTGTAATTCCCCTAAAGTATTTGTCCTGTTCCAAAGGCTGTAGTGCTTTCCTAGTGATCATACTGACTTACTACAGGTGAAATTTTGACAATAACTCCCTTACTGTACGTACAATAAACTAATAAGTTCAAGAAAACATTACTGTCATTCCCCTAAAGTATTTTTTCCTGTTCCAAAGGCTGTAGTGCTTTCCTAGTGATCAGACTGACTTACTACAGGTGAAATTTTGACAATAACTCCCTTAATGTACAATTCTCAAATATATTTATGTAATGAACATTTTTACATGTGTTTATTACATATGTTTATGTAATAAACTGTAATTCACCTATAGTGTTTTTTTATATTTATATTCCAATGTTTGTAGTGCTTTCCTAGTGATCAGACTGACTTACTACATGTTGAATACTGCCAAAACCTACCTTACTGTAAGTATACTACAATCATATTATTCTGAAGAAATTATTCTAATTTCACCTTTTTTCATGTTCCAGAGGTTATAGCATGTTCCTAGTGATCACTCTACTGAATTAACTTTGATCAATGCATTAGGTAAAAGTATGTATTACAAATGCTGTTCCTTGTACAACACATTTCTTTCACTGATTAAAGAAATTCAGATACTTTAGATGAATCATATTTTCAACGTTATAAATAAGCAACACCCTTATTGTAATGATTCAAGTTAAGTTTTTATTATGAAGTCCTGAAGAAGTGGATTCTGGAATACAGGATAATGTATGAAATTCAGAACCATGGACAGTGCTGTTTCCAGCGTGCGAAAAACATGTGTTGTGCCAAATTTCAACCCCCGCCAAATTATTACCCTCTATTGGTACGTTTAGGATTAGTTATGGGGAGTGGTTAGGGTTAGGATTAGGCAATCAGGTACTGACTTCAACGAGGGGGGGTAATAATTTGGCAAGGGGTCGAAATTCGGCACAACACCGGAAAGGACACGCGCGCACACTCATCTTATGTTCAAAATGCATTTCTATAATCACAATTCAGTCACTGCAAAGATTGAAAATAATAAAAAAAACATCCTACCTTAAGTTAGAATAGAGTATTATGCCTTGGCTTGACTTCGATGTGAACCCAAAGTGTGTGAGTGATACACTCTGCTTTAGCTATGGCTTGCTTGCTAGACATTTTTAGTATGACTTCTCAGTTTCTTCTGTTTGGCGCACATGGTTAATTGGCATACGTGCACAGGACTGGTTGGCTCCGCTTGACCAAAAATAGAACATTTGTGAAAATATGTTTTGAATTCTGAATACTGGACATGGTGAGCTTAAAAACAATTTAGTGACAATAACATTTTATTTAGAAATATTTATATTTTGCTTTTGATGCTTTCAGAGGGTCTCACCCAGCTAACACAAATACGTGACTGTTACATAACTGCAACATTTATAATAATATGGGAGGACATTAAGTGGTCTAATTTAAGTTGTCCTCATTGGCCCAAAACTATTTTAGGGACTTTTTCAACGACATATGAATGATACAGACTCAAAAATTTGTGCATTTACTATAGAACAAAGCACAAACAGCAAAAACAGTATGCAAACAGGTTATACATTTAAATGAACAAGGTTTTTCCCAAAAGCACAAAGAACAGTTCAGTGTTTTCCAATTTAACATTTAAATACACAAAGCAATTAGCACTGAAAGATATATTTTTCTAAACATTGTCACAAAGTTATGTTGTGGCAAGTGCATTATTTAACTTTAAAAAAAATGTATAACTTCATGACATGTATCACTATAATCTAGAAAACCTTAGTTTGAAATCATTACTTTTTACATTTAATAATACATATTATTTTGTTTTTCTTCTTCTGAAGTCGTGATTACGATAATTTGTTTTTTAAACTAGGAAACTAGGCCTATTTATGATTATTGCTGAAGGCAGCATTAAACCCCCAAAATGTCAGGTGGTGGTGCAACTGTCTGAACAAATGAACAGACTAAGAAAACAATTTAACTGTAACCCGCACACACACACACAAGACGAGACAGTCACAATGTCGGAGGAAAAACTGCTTTAATAAAATAAAAGCAGGCAACAGTACAAAAACAGGGCAAATCCAGTGAAGAATGGTCAGGGAAAGCGTAGAGTCGAAAGCCGGGGAATCAAGGAGAGTAAAGGGGGCAAATCCAGGAGAGTAGTTGAGGGGAGCGAGGGTCAAAGTCGGGGTAAACAGGATGAACAAACAAGTAGCAAGAGGGGACTAGAGGAATAGGGGGCTGGCAAGCTAAGAAGGTAACGAGTAGGGAGGTCAAAACTAGACGAGACTAGCGGGGGTCAAGACACGGGGAACTAAATACATACAATAACCAACCCGAGTGAAACGAAAGGGTTGTGATATATATAGGGGAAGGTGCAGGTGTGAACAATGAAGGTGACGAGACGAGTGCAGGTGAATCTAATGTGTGGGGATAGGAAGCGCGTGAGTGCAAGTGGTCATAATGTTCAGGCTGGTGCGCGTGAGAAGTGAGCATGAGTCAGAGGGGAGACAGTTACTGGCGAGAGCTCGTAATAGCAAAACTCAGGCGTGGAAGCCCGAGGGAGGAAAAAGAGCGTACTGAGCTCAAGGGGCGGAGCGAGGGAGCGGAAGCGAGCACGCCATGGACTGCATGTGTATGGCTTCATGGAAGTGGAGATGGGGCAGAGGAGCGGGGTTCGTGACATTAACATGGTGTCTTAATAATTAAAAATGTAAAACAGTGCCATCATTTTAGGTTTGAAGCCTTTCATGTTATTGTTTTTTTTTTTTTTTTAAATATCAGTAGTTTTAAAGCTATTGAGGTAATTGAGAAACTTTTGTCCAGCAATTTGTATATTCTCAAATATTATTATGAATTTACAAGGTAATAACAGTAAACATGATAATGAATCATCCAGAGGAGCCTAACTGATCTCTTTGGCAGAGTGAAAAAGTTTGTAGAGCTCTCTCAAATACTGATAAAAAATGCTAATTTCAAGTATGGGTAGGTTGGTGGTACACTTTCCATGTCAGGTGGTACAACATTATATTTTTGTTGTACCACCTGACATAAAAACTGAAATTAGTTTAAACACTTTAAAATATCATTTAACATCTGAAAATTGTTCAAACACATTGTCTTCAAGAGTGTTGATGTCATTAGAAGTCTTACCAAGTGAGGCTGGATCCGAACTGGAGCTGCTGTAATCTCTAGTCAAATATGCTGAGCATCCTGAGATACAAACAACGAGACAACAGGAGAAAGATTAGCATTGCTGCTGGTCATATTATTTCAGGCAAAAGATGGTCATTTGCACTTTTTACTATTTCATCACATAGTACAAAATTATGATATGTGTTAATTGAATGCTTAGCTAAAGAGATGTGTCTTTAATCTAGATTTAAATTAGGATAGTGTTTCTGGGCCCCCAAACATTATCAGGGAGGTTATTCTAGAGTTATTCCCTTACATTCTATAGGAAATCATCTGATTTTAATGAGAAAACATGGCCCAACGAGTCGTCATTTTAATTTAGTGCATTTTTATGTCTATGCACAAAAAAGAGGCTGACATTTAAGTGTTTTTTAAGGTTAGCACTGTTATGGGGACCAGATATGATGAAAGAAGACCAGGAGTCGTGAAATTCAGTGAAATAAGTAAAATTTTACTGAAGAATATTTTGCAGTTAAATTGGTAGAGCCAGCGTCAAAGTCACGAGGAGGTCGCAAGCCAACTCTACCTTACAAACAAATCTCAAACAAGTATACCTTTTACAAGGACATGCATTACATAATCGTTTACTTCTGATTGGCTAAGACAACATAAAATCTAAACAATTATACATTTATACTTTATTCTTTAGAGACATACACATGAAAGAAGTAAGATTTTGTGAACTAGATCATGTAAATCACATAGAGGTTGACCCCTGTAACCTTTACTTGGTCAAGAAAAATCAGACACCATAATGCACTTAAAAATATAATGGTAGAAATGATGACAACAAAATATGATTAAAACAATATATGAATCACTCTTTGAATATAGTAATGATTATATTGTTGAATATAGTAATGATTATATAACTTGATTCACACTTGTTATAGGAATAATGTAAAAACTCAAAACGATATATAGATATAGTGAAGAGACAAGGGATTCTGACCCCAACCCTTCAGCACAAAATATAATTAATAATATGAAACTAAGATTAACTCAGTAAACTACATGCATGCATGAACTAAATAATTTTGATCACACATAGTATTTACATTACAACAGTACATCATCAGACATGCTAATTTACATGGATTCAAAACACACCATAATTTTTCAGACAACAAAGCAAAAGCATTTTTTTTGTGAGACATCTCTTACATTTAAGCAAGCTAACATAAACCCTTCTTCTTAACTCTTACAACAGTTATCTCGTACCACAGATAACATCTGCTCTTATCCTTCTAATCATTACCTTGTCACCCTAGGTAATTAAGTTTAAATGTCATCTTCACTGCCAATTTGACTGGAATCATATGTGTCACATACATGCAAATCATGATGACGCGTTTGGTGTTGAAACGTAGATGACACAGCATTTCTAATCAATTTCATTACACACGGCCACAAACACAAGATCAACAAGAACGAGCAAACTATACAAATTACCATCATCATTGCATTTGTCACATTACTAAAAATACCTTTAAACCATCCCCATCCAAAAGAGAATGAATTAGTTTCCCGATCTGTCAGAGTCTTTGACATGAAGGTCAAATTATGTATCCCTTCTTCAATGACATGGCCTTTTGCATCATTATCTGGAATGTATGTGCAGCACGTTTCTCCCACTATCACACAAACTCCACCTTGTGATGCCGTAAGTTGGTCTAAAACTAAACGATTCTGCAGAACCGTGAGTCTTAGTCCTCTCAGCTCCTCCTTGATGCCTTCCATCATAATATTTGTCGTGTCAATGAAAGAAATCAGTTCATACCTGGTTACCTGTACCTCTTCCATTACTGATGCAACACCTATTCCAGGCACAAAAAAAGCCAGCAATTTCTCAGCTATGTTCCAGATGTGATGATTTCTTGGCACTGGGCTGTCTTGCACAATGTTAAGCAGTCCCCTTTTCTTTCGTTTCATAACTTCATGTGGTTGGTGCTGTATGACCATTGCTCCTCCGTGCAGTTGAACTAGAGCACATGTTCCTGTCCAGTTTATAGGCAGAGACACATAGATTGTATACCCACACTGCCAATATACATTTTCTAGTACTCCTGTGCCCGCTTCATCTGGTACATGCACAGTTGCACAAGCAGCCTTACATGCATCACGTATGGCTGTGTGTGATGTCAAGTATTTGAAAGCCATTATAGCTTGTGTCGAACTCCCAGCGGCAAAATTAGGTTCAAATAAGCATCTATAACAACGTCGTTGTGTGATAGGATTAGTGTCGTTCTCTTTGTAGATTACGTTGCATTTACTCTTTGGTGTTTCCCTAAAGCATAAGTTCCTGAAACTCTGCTGTAACATGTGAGATTAGTTGGTATGTTCCGAACAGTTGCTGCCTTGCCAAACACTCTTTTGTCACCTTCATTGTTGTCCATTCCTTGTTGTTTAAATAGAGCATAGTTTTGTCGTTATATAAAGTTGCTGACACAGCCACTGTAGCCATGAAGGTTGATGTGTTGTGATCTTGGTGCGGCCACAAGTCCGCTCCAGCGGTACTGTGCGCGAACTGTGTGCACACGTAGCAGTTCGGAAACCCACTTTTCTTTGCTGTATGGTTGGTTAGTCTCCACCACAGGTTCGTAGCATATGGATGAGGAGGGCTGGGATGGTCCATCCAGGACTCAGATAAGCTTGCTAAAAAATCTTCTGTTGTTTCTCGTACTCGTCTCGGTCGCAAAGTATGGTTAACTGAAGCAGTACCATTCATCATCATCCTCACAGGCTCAGGATCAATGCCTTTTTTTGGAGTGAGCAGTAAAACAATCAATAATGACAGAACAACCAGTACGCAAGTCGTAGCTTTCAGATCGCAGTGTCCAAGAAGTGTCATTGGATGCCATGGTCGTCGGTGTTGGTCCATATTGCTCCCAGTGGCCTTAATTGATCTGGGTCGTTCAAGTCCAGCCCGTGTCACTGCGTGTTCAGCTCACAATACACTGGCTGTGTGTGCCTGTCTTTCCCAGAAATAACGACTTTCATTACCCCCCAAAGAAAGTATGAATAACAATGGAAAGTTACCACAGGCCTCGATGAGAACTTTGTTTTATCTTATCACAAGTGGCGATAGGGTAAAAATGTTGTCCATCCCCAAACTTTCCCATAAGAATGTTTGTAATCATTTGCTGGTCAGATGAAGTCAGAAACAATGACTCTGTGAGACAGAGCGAAGGACAGATGTTTAGTGAGACAGTATTGATATATAGGGATGTGGACGGCATAGTCAGACTTTGACACTATCTCTCACACTGTAGAATGGGGAGGCATAAAAAAGGCACAAAACCTGTAAAATCAGATCTATGGTCACAGGCTGGAGGGATTGATTTTATGATAAAGACGCTGCAGAAAGCTGATATTTTGAATAGAAACACAGAATATTCCTCACAGATATGGTCCCAACTTGCCATAGATTTACTTAATGAAGACACACAGAAAAATCGCCATTGGTTATGGGTCAGTCTGGAATCATAACCGCAGAGGCCTGAGAGAAGAAGTACATCTGGCTGCAGAAAATCATACCAATGGGACTGAAGAAATCCAACCCGCAGATCAAGGTAAAATAATTAAATCACAATACTAAAATAAATAAGAAGCTTTTAAAGTGTGCTTATTTATTTAAAAAATGTATATTATTTGTTTAAGATAACAAAAGTATTACAAGTTTTTATTCAGCTTTGGTACTATTTTCACAAGATGTATATTTTCCAAACTCTTAGTGCTAATATCACAACAGATCATCGAAAGTGCATTTTTAAAATCAATTTCATCATGTTTTCAATTGTGTTAGCACAATTCACAAAATCACAAAGTATCCTTTTCACAACACAAAATAAGTGTTTCATCTACATTATTGTTTCATTCACAGTAACTGCCTTTCATATAGCTCTTACTATCAAACTTTTGATTTGCATCTCTTTTTGTTCAGTTTAATACATTTGTCTATTATTTAATCCAACTGATCTTAATGGTTAATCAATTAATCATTTGGTAAACCTATAGATTTTCATTTCAGCAATATACAGTATATGGATTTTGAGAACTACAGAAATAAAATGTGTGTTTGTATGAACATTTACGTAAATTACGTGTAACCACACATGAGGAATACTCGTTATTGTTAATTGATTTCACATAGTGGTAACCACATTTGGCCACTATATACATAAAAGTGGGGGTGTAAACACTGGCATTTTCTTTCAACACGGAGCAGGATAGACAGCAAGGAATAGGAAGAGCTCGTGGACAAGGGATCCGTTAGAGAGGTCAGAGAGGTGGGCATGGGGCCCGTCAAAGGGTTGGTCATCAGAGAGAGGGAGGTAGAACTGTTGTGTCTAATGAAGTCCGGGCCATCATCGTTGATCATGTGGTGAACCGAGGCCTTACTTTGGCAGAGGCTGCCAGATTAGTTGATCCAAATCTAAAAAAATCAACTGTCAATTCTATCATCCGAACTTTTCACCAAGAAAACCGGTAAGTGTGGAGGATGTATACTATATTACATTTACAGTAAATTGTAATGCATGTAAATTAATCAGACATGTTACAGTATTGGTACAGTATGATTTATTGACAGTATACTCTTTTATGCTTAGAATTGACAGAAAACCCCATAGTGGTGGCCGTGTGCTGACCGACCAGCAAGAGAGGGCAGTGGTGGAAATGGTGAGGGCCAGAAATGATATACGGCTGTCAGAAATAAAGCAGGCAATTGAGGAAAACAATGACACCTTTGCCAATGTGGCATCCATCAGCCTACCAACAGTAGGCCGCCTTTTAAAGAGGCACCAGGTATCAATGAAACAAAGTTACCTGGTACCTTTGGAGAGAAACAATGACCGGGTGAAACAACTAAGGGCTGAGTATGTTAAGGTACAGCACTATACAATGTATTACTGTTACTATTTGATGCATCACTTACATCATATGTATATTGGAACAACACTGTAAAAAGAACTAACCAAAATATATTTTTTAGAGGGTTATGGTGCTTGACGCTGATGTGAACCATCACAAGTAAATTTTTGTTGATGAAGCGGGCTTTAACCTGGCCAAACCCGTCGCCGTGGACGGAACATCAGTGGCCAATGGGCCACTGTCCAAGTGCCTAGACAACGTGGAGGAAACATCTCCATGTGCGCAGCTATCTCTGAAGATGGTGTCGTAGGACCTAGGCCATTACTTGGTTCCTATAATGCTGCACATCTTATTGAGTTTCTCAATGAAATTGAGCCGGCCTGTCAAGGTGAAGGGGTCACCTATGTAATTGTCTGGGACAATGTGAGGTTCCACAACGCAGAGGTAGTTCAAGCATGGTTTCAGGTCCATCCCCGATTCATGACCCTCTACCTGCCTCCATACTCTCCTTTCCTCAACCCTTTTTTCAGCATGGAGGTGGAAGGTCTATGATCGCCAACCCCTTGAGCGTGCCACCCTCCTTCAGGCCATGGATGATGCATGTGATGACATCAGTGTAGACCAATGTCAGGCATGGATTCGTCACACCAAAAGGTTTTTCCCAAGGTGCATGAACAATGATAACATTCATTGTGATGTGGACGAGAATCTATGGCCAAATGCTCAAGACAGGCTTGATCCAAATTAATGTAATGTGTGCATTAAATGTTATGTTTTGTTCTCATTTAGTTACATTTCATTATAGAAAGTATACCTATGTTACAATTATATCTGAAAAATAAAAACTACAGTAATTGGCCCAAATGATTGTAGAGGATGTCTTCATTGATCCTTCACTTGATTACACATATGATGGATATTTTGAAAATTATAGATTATGTAAATGTTGGGTAATGTAAGTGTATTGCCTAATGTGAAAACTGTGTAATCTGTCTTTTATAGTACTGTAGCATATTAATTTCAGCACTTCTAAGGCCGATTTGAAACGTGTATCTTGTTAAAAGTACTAAGTTGAAAGAAGATCATGCTGTTGTGTTTCTGTGATTAAACCAAATGTTCTCATTACATATTACAATAATCTTGCTTTTGAAACAATGATTATGTAGACTGAAAAATGTATAACTGTAATGAAAGCATGGGATCATGTTTTCAAATAATGACTAGCTGTGTTACAAGTGTGATCAGTTTGGATTTTTGTACTAAGAGTTTTGAAAATGTACACCTTGTGAAAATAGTACCAAAGCGAACAAAAAACTGTAATTAAATATAGAATTACTTATTTTAATATAGGGATATTTTCTGTTTAATTTTTGTGTTACTTTAAATAAAAGTGTGGTTATTTTATATTATTGCTTTTAATTTAAAAGTATAATAATAATAATAATAATAATACAATTCAAAAAAATAATTGAAAATAAGTAATTAATAACTATATATATATTTGGTTTTTTGGTTGTTTGTTTTTTAAGGACCAACATTTTTATTTCGGTGCATATTCATTCCTAATATTTTTTTTATTCATAATAAATAAAATATTTTTTCAGTCATTTTCCATTTATAAATGAAATGATTGGTAAAATTTGCACATAACAAAACATTTATTGTATTGGAAAAATTTATTAATTGATTCAAGTGATCTACCACAGATACAGAAGTGGCAGATGTGGAAACCCAGTTTGACACAGAGATTTTGAAAAGAGAGACAGACTTCGACTCACAACCTATTTACCAAGAGCCAGATACTGACTCGGAGGGTCTAGAGAGTACACCTGAGCCCACAAAGGTACAGGAAGGAGAGCCTGGAGTAAATGTTCAGAGACAATGTCCAGAGGTACCAAAACAATTTGTTATCTCTATGAAAAGAAAAATGTGGAATGGGATCAAGCCACGAATATGGTCCTCAAAATTAAGACCACCTTGGACAGACCATGTGTATGACAGCTTTAAAGAACAAAATCCATGTTGTACTCTCTCATTTAAATATCAACATGTCAAGACTCCCTGGAGCAGAAAAAAAAACCTTCCATATTTACATATAAAGGCAGTGTGCACATTTTCAACTTGCCCAGCCAAATACACTTTCACAATGCAAAATAATCCTGCTGCACTGGGAAAATGTGATGTGAAAATGTTAGTCCAACAAACTGGAGATATACACCACAAACTTTCAGAGAAAAAGGCTAGGCCAGCAACCAAACTAAAAAGAGGGAAAATAGCAAAGGCCCTAACGCATGGACCCAGTCAGTATTTTTACAGCGCACTACAATCAACACCAAACGAGCAGCTCCTGGCTGGGAACATGACGGAATCTCTCAATAAAAAAGTGTTGAAAGTTATAGGCTCAGAAATGAGGAAAAAGGAGTCCATTCACTCCAATGTCATGATGGAAATATACTTAATGCAGACATTGTTCAAGGAATGTGACACAAAATACTTCAAGGTACCAGGCTACGTACAGCTTTTCAGTATGAATCCGTTCATTGTTCATTCGTACACCGAGCTTGGCATTAGCATTCTTATGCATCATTTGCGAAGTAAGTCTCCCGTGTCCCTCTATCTTGATGCCACTGGAGGAGTTGTGTCAAAAATACCGGAACAGCCGAAGCGTGTTCTGTACTATGCACTCGTTCTTCCAGGGAACGCTAGAGATGCTCCACCTCTTCCCATCTGTGACATGCTCTCCAACAATCACTCAATACCACCAATCACATTTTGGCTCATGCAATTTACATTGCATTTGTCACAATACACACAAATAAATGTTCACCAGGTCGAGACTGATTACAGCTGGGCTTTAATACAAAGTGTAATGCTTGCTTTCAACAAAGAGCACATCAGCTCTTACCTCGACAGAGCATACAAGTTCTGCATTGGGAAAACATCATGGGATGAAATGAAGTCATATACTGTCTTGCACCTTTGCTCTGCACACATTTTGAAAGCTGTCAGACAGGCAATCTCTAGGCAAACAGATGACAAAGGACTGAGAGACTTTGCCACCTATGCTTTCGCAAGACTCCAAAATGCCAACAACATGACTGAATCAAGAATTGTGTTCCGTGCATTTTGTGGCCTGCTCATAACCCCACAAAACACAAACCTTGTCAAAGAAAGTCTGTGTGTTTTGGAGAGTGTCATTTCAAGATCCAAAGAGGATACACTGGAAGAAACTTCCCAATCTGAAGACTGGGAAATGTGTGAAAGTGAAGAGAGAAGACATGCAATGACCATCATTGGCAGATCACCATTCACTGCTTTCTTCCAGCAGATCATGAAAGAGGTGAAGGAAGAAGAGGAAGGTGATGAGACATGTTTGGCCAAAGAGGACAACCCATACTTTTGTCCGGGCATCCTCACTGTCCTCTTTGATACCTACCTTGCCATTTTTCCTCTTTGGAGTGGCTTGCTGTTGGGAGACCTGACTACCAGTAGGTATGAATCTTGTGAACAGGATTTGGTGACAACATTGACACTACCAAAAACAAGAGATACCAATTGTCACATAGAAAGGTGGTTTGGAATTGTCAAACATTCCATAATGCATAAACAACAAAATGTCAAACCAGGAATCTTCATAAGAAAAATGCATCAGTCTCTGCAAACAAGATATACAGAGCACATTATTCTACATAACCTTCCTCAAAATCTGTTGCTCCAGCCTGAGCCACCTCTGAACCTTGATCAGTGTAAAGAAACTTGGATGAAGAAGAAGAAAGAACGTTTCCCAAACACCAAATCCAAATTCTTTTCTGTTCCTCAGAGAATGCCTGTTCCACAAAAAAAGAAAAGAAGGATCCACAAAGATAAGCCAAAAAGTCACAAAGAGTCAAGTCCTGAGCCAATCCAGCTTTATGCAGAGGCACTCCCTGTATAATTAATCCCTGGTAATTAAGTTAGTACAAGAAATGAAACTATTTATTGCATATATTCAGCTAACTTATTATTGACTATATGAAGTGTGTAACATTCACAGATTGACATGTTATGGATAAAACCGCACAATGAACTGGTTGTAGCCATTGTGAAGTCTGAAGATCAGAATCTGGAGTTCCTGTTACATCACAAGGAGTTCCTAACACTGAAGCCGCATGACTGGTTATTTGGAGAGGTACACATATCATAACAAAAATATCTAGTAAATACAAAATTTTACTATATATACATTTATAAACTATAAAAAATGTTGTACCTAAGAAAAAGTAAATGCCAGATACTACATGTTTTTTCTCAATGTACGCTACTAATTGAAATAAATTGAATAATTGCAATGATTTATCTTTTTTTTCCCCAGACGATCGAGTGCTATTTAAGAGCTGTACTTAATGCAAAGGGTGCAAATATCTACCAGTTAAGCCATTACACCACAAGTGTCATTTTAAATGGCACAGAAGACCAGGTCATACGACAAGGTTTGAAAAAAGTGAGTGCAACTACTTATGATTCTGCATTTTTATATGTACATGTATTTTACAGTACACAAATACGTTTATTTACATTTCTGATATATAGGTCAACTTTGAGCAATATGATGGGGTCATCTCTGTTGTAAATATCAGACACATGCACTGGAGGTTTGTGGTAAGTAAAAATATATTATAAGTAAAAAATACAATTATTGTGTTGTATGACTATTACAGATAAACATTGATACACCCATACATAAATGTTTGACCTTTTCACAGACATTTAATTGAATGACTAATTATTATTCTTTTTTTATATTTAGTATCTACATGCTACAAATAACACCATTTTCATACTTGACCCTCAACGCGGTAGTGATGAAATGAAACTTGCCACACAAGCATGCAAAAAATTTGTGTATGTTATGTTGTATAAAAAATCTGTAACCTTTTTCGATCTACAACACTAATATTGGAATATTACCATATGGATGTTGCTGAAGACCACCACAACCCCACACACTGTATTTTTCCTACAACAGGGAATATTTCAGGAAGAGAGGAAACCAGCATGGAAGAAAAGACTGGGTGGACACTATGTGGAAGCCTGGGACAATATACCATTCGTTCCAGGAGGATGCTTTCAGCTGTGGTGTCTTTGTGATGCAGGTAAATGGAGGGAAAACTACTTTACATAGACACCGTTCTCACATTTTCCCATATGAGACTAGTAAAAGGTGGTGGAACACTTTCCAAAAATTCCTGAGAGCATCAACATAATACCCAGCAAAGAGGAGATGTGCCAAAATGTTGCCAAAACAATTTTGCAGGCATCAGGTATTGGCAAACTATTTAAAAGAACAGTTTATTTCCAGAGACAGAGTGATGGAGTATAATTATCTACATTATCATAATTGCAGTGTCGAGAGATGAGTATTGCTCTGTATGTGGACAAAAAGACACTAAGGACCAAACAGAGGAGCTCTGCACCTGGGTATTCTTTATGTCATTATTGCCTATTTGTTGAAAGTGAAAAGAAATTGAAGAGAAAATGAGTTTTCACAAATACATTTCATAATTACAACAGTTTCTGAATAAATCTAACAATGTCCTATTTTTCTTCCAGGTTCAATGTGAATTATGCCAGAGGTGGTTTCATGTCCAGTGCCTCGAAATTAATCTGCCACCAAAAGAGGAACCATGGATTTGTGGTTTGTGTTTGTAAGCTATTCAGTTAGAGGAGCTCATGCTAAAAGTGTGTTTAAATTGTAAAAAATATGTATGTATTTGATGAAGCAGAAAAAATACATACGTATATACAGTGAGGAAAATAAGTATTTGAACACCCTGCTATTTTGCAAGTTCTCCCACTTGGAAATCATGGAGGGGTCTGAAATTGCCATCGTAGGTGCATGTCCACTGTGAGAGACATAATCTAAAAAAAAAAATCCAGAAATCACAATGTATGATTTTTTAACTATTTATTTGTATGATACAGCTGCAAATAAGTATTTGAACACCTGTCTATCAGCTAGAATTCTGACCCTCAAAGACCTGTTAGTCTGCCTTTAAAATGTCCACCTCCACTCCATTTATTATCCTAAATTAGATGCACCTGTTTGAGGTCGTTAGCTGCATAAAGACACCTGTCCACCCCATACAATCAGTAAGAATCCAACTACTAACATGGCCAAGACCAAAGAGCTGTCCAAAGACACTAGAGACAAAATTGTACACCTCCACGAGGCTGGAAAGTGCTACGGGAAATTGCCAAGCAGCTTGGTGAAAAAAGGTCCACTGTTGGAGTAATCATTAGAAAATGGAAGAAGCTAAACATGACTGTCAATCTCCCTCGGACTGGGGCTCCATGCAAGATCTCACCTCGTGGGGTCTCAATGATCCTAAGAAAGGTGAGAAATCAGCCCAGAACTACACGGGAGGAGCTGGTCAATGACCTGAAAAGAGCTGGGACCACCGTTTCCAAGGTTACTGTTGGTAATACACTAAGACGTCATGGTTTGAAATCATGCATGGCACGGAAGGTTCCTCTGCTTAAACCAGCACATGTCAAGGCCCGTCTTAAGTTTGCCAATGACCATTTGGATGATCCAGAGGAGTCATGGGAGAAAGTCATGTGGTCAGATGAGACCAAAATAGAACTTTTTGGTCATAATTCCACTAACCGTGTTTGGAGGAAGAAGAATGATGAGTACCATCCCAAGAACACCATCCCTACTGTGAAGCATGGGGGTGGTAGCATCATGCTTTGGGGGTGTTTTTCTGCACATGGGACAGGGCGACTGCATTGTATTAAGGAGAGGATGACTGGGGCCATGTATTACGAGATTTTGGGGAACAACCTCCTTCCCTCAGTTAGAGCATTGAAGATGGGTCGAGGCTGGGTCTTCCAACATGACAATGACCCGAAGCACACAGCCAGGATAACCAAGGAGTGGCTCTGTAAGAAGCATATCAAGGTTCTGGCGTGGCCTAGCCAGTCTCCAGACCTAAACCCAATAGAGAATCTTTGGAGGGAGCTCAAACTCCGTGTTTCTCAGCGACAGCCCAGAAACCTGACTGATCTATAGAAGATCTGTGTGGAGGAGTGGGCCAAAATCCCTCCTGCAGTGTGTGCAAACCTGGTGAAAAACTACAGGTCTACTCTGTAACTACTCTGTAATTGCAAACAAAGGCTACTGTACCAAATATTAACATTGATTTTCTCAGGCGTTCAAATACTTATTTGCAGCTGTATCATACAAATAAATAGTTAAAAAAATCATACATTGTGATTTCTGGATTTTTTTTTTTTAGATTATGTCTCTCACAGTGGACATGCACCTACGATGACAGTTTCAGACCCCTCCATGATTTCTAAGTGGGAGAACTTGCAAAATAGCAGGGTGTTCAAATACTTATTTTCCTCACTGTATACACTCACCTAAAGGATTATTAGGAACACCGTACTAATACTGTGTTTGACCCCCTTTCGCCTTCAGAACTGCCTTAATTCTACGTGGCATTGATTGAACAAGGTGCTGAAAGCATTCTTTAGAAATGTTGGCCCATATTGATAGGATAGCATCTTGCAGTTGATGGAGATTTGTGGGATGCACATCCAGGGCACGAAGCTCCCGTTCCACCACATCACAAAGATGCTCTATTGGGTTGAGATCTGGTGACTGTGGGGGCCATTTTAGTACAGTGAACTCATTGTCATGTTCAAGAAACCAATTTGAAATGATTTGAGCTTTGTGACATGGTGCATTATCCTGCTGGAAGTAGCCATCAGAGGATGGGTACAAGGTGGCCATAAAGGGATGGACATGGTCAGAAACAATGCTCAGGTAGGCCGTGGCATTTAAACGATGCCCAATTGGCACTAAGGGGCCTAAATGCCAAGAAAACATCCCCCACACCATTACACCACCACCACCAGCCTGCACAGTGGTAACAAGGCATGATGGATCCATGTTCTCATTCTGTTTACGCCAAATTCTGACTCTACCATCTGAACGTCTCAACAGAAATCGAGACTCATCAGACCAGGCAACATTTTTCCAGTCTTCAACTGTCCAATTTTGGTGAGCTCAATTGTAGCCTCTTTTTCCTATTTGTAGTGGAGATGAGTGGTACCCGGTGGGGTCTTCTGCTGTTGTAGCCCATCCGCCTCAAGGTTGTGCGTGTTGTGGCTTCACAAATGCTTTGCTGCATACCTCGGTTGTAACGAGTGGTTATTTCAGGCAAAGTTGCTCTTCTATCAGCTTGAATCAGTCGACCCATTCTACTCTGACCTCTAGCATCAACAAGGCATTTTCGCCCACAGGACTGCCGCATACTGGATGTTTTGCCCTTTTCACACCATTCTTTGTAAACCCTAGAAATGGTTGTGCGTGAAAATCCCAGTAACTGAGCAGATTGTGAAATACTCAGACCGGCCCGTGTGGCACCAACAATCATGCCACGCTCAAAATTGCTTAAATCACCTTTCTTTCCCATTCTGACATTCAGTTTGGAGTTCAGGAGATTGTCTTGACCAGGACCACACCCCTAAATGCATTGAAGCAACTGCCATGTGATTGGTTGATTAGATCATTGCATTAATGAGAAATTGAACAGGTGTTCCTAATAATCCTTTAGGTGAGTGTATTTTCTTGCTTATGTTTTATCAATTTTGCTTATGCTTTATCATTTAATCATTTAATATCATTTAACCAAATCTAATCAATCATATTGTAAGAAACATTAGTATTAGGTTGATGTGTTTCTCATTAGTATCATTTAGATGTGTTTACCATTATTATCATTTGAAATGTATTCTTGCTGCTTTTCTTTTATTAATTTGTATGCCTCAAATGTAGCTGACTGATTTAGAAGTCTGTAAGTGTCCATAGACAGACCACAAATGCTTGAATGTCTCAGAATAAAGTGACAAATGAATGTTCTATTAGCTAAACATCTTGCAGAAGGGACATGTTGTGCAGTTCTGTATTGTGTATTGTATTAATATGAACATAAAATAAATAACTTTCTGACTGACACTTTTAGGGTACCAGACAATGTGTGTATGCCTCACCCCACTTGTCCTGGCAAATTATCTCCGCCCCATAATTCCCTTTATAAAACAGACAATATAATTTTCCTTCAATGACTTAATAACAACAAAATATCTCAACATTGCTGATTCCAGATTCATTTCTGGAAGCCAGGCTAAATTAGCAAGCACTGTTACTGCATTCAGATATCAGATACAGACATTAAAGAATACATGAAAAGAACATTTCAGTACTTACACTGGTAACTTCTATAACAAAGTAAAATCTCACAAGCCTAGAGAAGTCATTCAACTCATGTGATATTTAGAAAGAAAAATATTGATGAACACCTTGATAAGTCACTTATTACATTTACATTGAAGCAGCAGTTTATTCCAAAATCCACACCCTCCACACCCAAAATAAACATCATGTTTCCTGTCATGTTTTCTGAGTACTTGTCAATAATCTGATGGATTCAGTACCACGGACAGTAATATTTCTGCAGGACTGTAAACATTATAGTATATTTGCAATATTCTAGTATGTTTTTATATATAAAAATACTTATATGAGTTTCCAGGCCTTTGTGTGAGCCAGGAGAGAGCATATGAGGTTACTAAAAGTGTTGATACTGCAGAGAACACAAAGAATGGTATACAACCTTGAAAAACAGGTGTATTCTCTTCAAAAAGTGTTTCTGTTAATCAATAGTACACTGATGAGAGTCCTTGGTGTGCTGGCATGTATCTTTTCAAAGATACTTTTAATCAGTTATTATATGAATGGTGTCTTGTTTTAATAAGCTAAATGTATTATAATTTGGCAACTGGTGTTTTCTTTCAAATAATAATGTGTTTGAACAAACAAGGCTGCCCATTGAGGGAATGTGCTGAAAATGCAGGAAAAAGATAAAAAGTATTTGATGGAGACATGGCTGTTTACGCAGATGTTTCTAGGAGTTGATGTACTCTGTCCATGAACTGTAACATGAGGTCAAGTTATGAGAGGCTACCAAAGATGCATGTTTCTTTTTCTTTTTAATAGATAGACGAGGGATCTCCCACCAATATTTAATTAACAAAGGACGTAGAACATATTGGTGGGAAAGAGACAAGGCAGTGACCTCATGGGTCAGAGATAGTGGGTAACAAGATAACAAAAAGGTATGTAAACTGAGAACTTAGGATAATGAGTCAGAACGGACAGCTGGCCGGTCTCATGTTTGTTGGTGTTCAATAAAATACAACTTTGGCATCTGGAACTCAAGACTCCGAGAGTTTTCTTACAACTTAGAGAGATTCATTGTGATATTCCATGACAACATCAATCAATGTACATGAATTGTGTTATTGTTAAAGTTTCATGTTAAACACAGATGTCATACAACAGGAAAACATAAAATAGAGTTTAGCCATTTTTTTTATTCAACACCTGGAGAACACTGTTACACAGTCTTTATCACAGATAAAAACAGAAAAACAGAGGTGAATAAAACAGCAAGACATGGGCTGTAGTATGTTCTGTAGGGTCCAGACAAGATGATCCAACTTGCTTTGTAGCAGTCGTCTCAATGCTTTTCAAAACCTTTTTAAATAAATCATATGTCATTATTAAAACCACCACACTTACACAGTTCTTTTTCATTTTTTTTTTTCTCAAATAAATAAATATAAACGGTTGTACAATGAAGCAATTAACTATGTTCAGGAGAACATGATTTTCCTTTCTACAGTCTGGATTGTTACCAAATTACAGTTCATGTACAGATTCATTCATTATTATTTCATAAACACCTTTTTCAACATCATCATTATAATGCAGGTTTTGTTGCTAAAGGACATTCTATAGCATCAGAACACATAATGTGAGAGATATTTGCCAGTAGGCTAAAATGTAGTTGTCTGTTTGCACACGATGAAAAACAATATTAACTTTTTAGACGGTCCCTATCTTGGTTACGACACACATTGAATATTCATCTCTAAAGTACATGCTTAAAAATATACTTGCCCATTTTGATCGATTGTAAAAAATGTTGTAGTTCACAACCTTTGTTGTCAATATCATGTAGCTGCTTCGAATCTGAAAAAAAATTGCTTTATTGACTATTTAATTGAAAAAGTTCTTTAACGCGAATGTGCGAATATCAAACCAACTTTCCCTAAGTCTCTAGTGCGTAAGAACGAGCCTATGATTGAATCTGGAAATAAAGCAAATAACTGAGGAAAAATATGAGATAGTCCTCAGATGACATGTCCGTAATTTATAGCAAAACATCTAGCATTAATTCGATCGCAAACAGATTCATTAAAAGTAGTTTTTTACTCCACCACATGTGTGACATCATTAACCAACGTGGTTGAACAACCAATTTGCGACAATACGGTTTCGGGAAACAGTCGTGACTAGAAAGTTGATTTCTTCAACAGTGCATCGTACTACGGTAGTGGAGCAGAAAGTTACGTCGTTGTACGGGAAACGCACCCCAGAGCCTTCTTCTTCTTCTTCTTTACTGGCGGATTGCAAACAACTTTTAGGTGCATACCGCCACCTACTGTACTGGAGTGTGTATCATCATGTCACTTAATAATTAGTTAAATTCTATTCCACAACCTTGTGTCTTTTAAAAATTTAAATAGTGCCTCCCTGGTAATTCTTATATCCTCTCTCTCTCCTTCTGATCCCAGAATCCCTACCAGATTCCACTCCCGCCCTGTCTGCTGGACCTTATCTTTAAATACCCGTCTTTCCACCTCATTCAATGTACAGTACAATATTATGTGTTCAGCATCTTCTTTAACACCACAGTTCTCACATTTCTCACTTTGCCTTTTGCCCATTAAAAATAAAGTGCCATTTAGCCCTGTGTGATCCACCCTTAGCCTTGTCATTATAATTTCCTCTCTCCTGATTTTTTCCATGTCATTTTTAATACTGACAGATTTTTGTAATTTATAATATTTCCTTCCTTTCCTATCTTCTTCCCACCATTTCTGCCATATTTCAAGTCCTTTCCTCTTAACCACCGCTTTTCCTTCACCTTTCCCTAATGGAATTGTAACTGTTATTACCTTTAGTAATGCCTCTTTTGCCAGTTTATCTGCAATCTCATTCCCTTTTATCCCTCATGTGCTGGTACCCAACAAAACTGAACATCTATACCACCCCAATGCAATCTTAACAAACTGTGATAGAGTTCTATTAGTAGATCTTCTCTGACCGATATCATTGACTGAATACTTTTTATGATAGCTAAAGAGTCTGTGCATATTACCACCCTGTCTGGTCTAACCTCTTCAACCCACTGTAATGCAATAATGACTGCTACTATTTCTGCTGTATATACAGATAACCGGTCAGTTAGTCTTTTGGATAATTTTATTTTAAAATCTGGAATATGAATACCAACTCCCACACATTCCTGTTTATTCTTGGCTCTGTCTGTATAAATCTTTAAATAATCAAAATAACTGTTTCTCATGTAATTGCTTGTATTAATTCCCACTTCCTCCATTCTCCATTCTCTTTTCTTTTCCATGATATTAACATCAATCTTTACTTCTGGGAAAAGCCATGGTGGTATATTACTTACTGGATTGGCCGTGGTGAAATCTAAGGCTTCCATTTCATATTCCCTCACTCTTTCTTCCCTTGTCCATCCAAACCCAAACCCCGATATTTTGCATACTCCCAACATTCCTGAATTGTATCTTTGGTTGGGTTGTCATTCCCACTTCCTTTAAGTCTGATCCAATATGTCATCGCAAGTTTCTCTCTTCTTAACTCCAATGGTATCTCTTCTGCTTCTATTAGTATAGCATTAGTGGGGTTGTCTTAACAGCACCGATACATACACGTAATGCTCTGTACTGTAATCTTTTAATTTTTCCAATGTTGTTTTTGCCGCTGCTCCATAAACTACACAACCATAATCAATTGCTGACCTCATGCATGCCCTATAGATGTTAATTAAAGACTGTCTATCTGCACCCCAGTCACATCCAGCCACAGCTCTCAGAAGATTTATAACTTTTTTGCATTTAGTTTCTAAATGCTTAATGTGTATTTTCCATGTACACCTATTATCAAACCATAGACCCAAATATTTGAATTCATTTACTTTCACCATTTGTTGTTCATATAATGTTAACTTGTCAGCATATTGCTTACGCATCTTTGTGATCATCATATAACAAGATTTGCTCGTCGACATCTTAAACCCCCACTTATATGACCACATCTCTACTTTATTAATTGCTTTCCTTATATTTCCTAATACATATGGCACATTCCTTCCTCTCATCCAAATGGCACCATCATCCGCATATAGTGCAGATTTGATACATCCATCAAAGTTTGAAAAAATATCATTTATCATTATGTTAAATAGTATTGGACTAATTGCACTCCCTGGGGAATACCATTATCTACATCCAATTCCATTGACATCTCCGATCCAACCTTAACTTTAATTTTCCTACCTGTTAAAAAGTCCATAATCCAATTATATAACCTTCCTCCAATACCCATTCTATTTAATTTAATAAGCAGTCCTTCCCTCCACATGGTATCAAATGCCTTTTCTATGTCAAAATACACTATTGTCATTAGTTCTTTCATTTTCAATGCCTTTTCCACATCATTACTTACTCTAACTAATGCATCTATTGTAGATCGTCCTTTCCGAAATCCACTTTGTATATTTGTCAGCAATCCTCTCTGTTCCAATATATGTGATAATCTGCGAACTATTATCCTCTCCATCCATTTACATAAATGTGATGTCAAAGCTATAGGCCTATAGTTGTCAGGGTTAGCTGGATCCTTACCAGGCTTATTAAATGGTAATATTACTGCACTTTTCCAACTATGCGGCAGTATTCCTTCCCTCCATATCTTATTAAAAAGTCTTAATACTAATTTGGATGATTCAACTGGTATCTGCCGAACATGGCATAACACAATTGATCTTGCCCAGGAGCTGTATATCCAGTGCCTATCAAAGCTATGTTGAGTTCCGACATTGTAAAATCCATATCTAGCGTTGACACCCCATCCTCCCTTTTCATCTTCACTTCCTTGTTCTCTCTAAGTGCAAGTTCTTTCTGCTGCTTATGGATTTCACTCAGGTGATTACAACTGTGTACTGCCACAAATACCCTACCTAACACTTCTGCCTTTTCTTTATCTGTCACTACCATCTTCTCTCTATCTATCAAAGCTGGGGCACCCCAGAGCCGTTAAAGAGTTGCGAATATAGACGGTTGCGACAGTGATCTCGCCGCCGCGCGGTCACGTGATTCGTGTAGCTCTCAATAGTTCCAAACAAATTGTGTTGCCAATGATTTTAAGCGGGGCAGAGAGCAGCAGCAGCTATTATTGCAGCAATTATCGGTAAATATTGACGCATAATGTACATTGCTTATTATGTTGACACTAAAATGACTTGCATATAATAGCATTTTTTTTTCTGGGGAGTAGCAGAAACACTGCATTAATACGTATTTGTGTTTAATTTTGGAGGGAAATTGGCTGCTCCCATAACATAGAATATGCGCGCGCGCGTGTGTGTGTATGTATATATATATATATATATATATATATATATATATAATGGCGTTGTGCAGGTTTATGTGAATGTAGATCTGACCTTGGTGGAGGAGAGGGATCTGGTGAAATATCTCAAACCTATCCAAAGTCGGAAGTTAATGAAGGGCATCAAAGAAGGTAAATTCATCTGTTCACCCATTACACTTTTCTCTCTTTCATGTCACTGAACTAGGGCCTTAGAACATTGGCACAACTGGTAGACAATATACTTTGTATGTAGTCCCAAGCTCACACATTGGTTACCTGTCAAATACAATTGTATTGGATGAAGTGATTAATCTCAGGTGTGTAGCACAGCTTATAGACCTTATTCATGTGTTTGGCTATTGTTCAGTGTGACGTAATGGGTTGGGGAAATGTATAATAGGCATAAAAAATAATAATTGGAATTACAAACTCATCAAAACTGGGCTGTTTTTCACTCCTGTTGTTTTCACATCTGGAAATACATAGAAGTGAATGCAGCTGATGCTTATTACTTGCATGCATTTCCAAACTTAATAACAATAGCAGTGAAAAACAATCAGACCCTGTTATGATGAGTTTGTAATTCCAATAGTGTATTGGCCTGTTATTTTAACTATTGTTTTTAAGTGGCATTATCAGAGCAATCTTTTAACATGAGTCAATGGACACTTCTGCGTTCTCCCAACCCATTATGTCACATTCGAACAAATGGCACTCGCGTGAATAAATTAGAATTGCTTCATCCAATAGTGCTGACAGGAAACCAATGTGTGCTTCCTCCAGGAAGTACTGGAGCAGGACTACAGTTAAGCACACAGTCTATTGACCCATAGCCCTACATCTTGCCCTATCTTAATTAATAAATTGTTTTTGTGCCTTCTAGGACTTGTTACTCTTAATATGGAGTTGGTCTCTGTTCCTGATCCAAGTGCTCCAAGTTCCCCAACTCCATGGTCTCCAAACACAACATTCCAGCCTCCAAATCAGCTGTTGCCCAGGCCTCCAAGCACTGCCCCAAGCACGTCAAGCGCTTCACAGCCTGGCGTACCATGGCATGTTGACTTTCGTCTCAACTGGGACCAGGTGTCATCAGCCATTCGGCTTAGAGTGGAAAAAGAAGAAAGACCATTGCCAGACGAGAGAAAGGCCTTCGTGGTCGTGCTCGTGGACCAAATGATGCAGCACGACCGCAACCCAACCAGAGCCATGTGCCACAGCGTTGTGAGAAACATTGTCAGGTAGGGATGGGACTATTATCAATATTAGCTGTCAGTTAATCCCCAGCCCCACCCCCTTCAACTGTTTGTAACTTTCACTGATTCATTCCCTGCACCTATGATGTAACAAGGGTGCAAAAGTGAAGACTTTGTAAACATGGTTTGTTTAAACTAGGGATGTCCCGATCCGATACCTAGATCGGTATCGGCTTCGATATTGACGTTTTTAGACGGATCGGGTATCGGTCTGACGAGCCCGACCCAAATCCGATACTCTGTGTTAGTCATGTTCGTTACTGTCAAGCTTAAAAAATGACATAAAAGAACTGTTAAAACACCATTAAAGCGGTTCATATGACTCGTGCATTTTATTCAAAGCCACTTGAAGACACGCGATAGCTCTGTGTATTGCAATAGGCTGTGTTTAATAAGTAAATGTATAAATGCACGCGCAACTTCAGCCCGTTAGTGAATGGCGCTTCGGTTTACACACACACACACGCGCGCGGCTATTTATAGCCTTCACACGTGCACAATATTTGAGCGCTACAAACGAACATCTCAGATGTAGATGCTCAGCAGTTCGGTTCACTTATAATATGGACTTAGAACGGCACTGGAGGTGCATTTAACCAGAATATAAATAAGAAGCGAATTAAACTGAATAAAAAGGGTGAGGGTTTAAAAGTTAAAACTGTCATGGAGAGACTCACAGCAGAGATATGAACTCTGCAGGGTTTATTGAGCAGAGGATTGAAACAGTGATGTAAACATTGTGAGTAAATCCAGTTAAGCAGAGTGGCAAACAGCAGGTAAGTAATATTCAGACAGTGTATAGACACGATGAAAGAGATAACTTACAACAATTTTATGATACTTGCAGGCAATAATGAAGACACATGTTTGACATAGTATTTCTGAGACTCCAGAACTTTCAACTATTGATGAGAACAGGCACAGAGTGTGAAAGTGAAAGAGACAGAGTGTGCGTGTGTGTGCGCGCGCGCGAGAAAGCGAGGTATTTATGCAGTCATTGATTAGCCACTAATGATATGCAGGTGTGTGTAATCAGAACTCAGGGAGTGCCAGTATCCAGTATGCTAGTTAATAATAAAGTGTTTCTTAATAAGCTATATATTTATATTGAAATAATGTGTAGTTAAAGATTTGTGTTTCTTTACATATTAATGAGTACACCCAATTATTTCCACACAATAATGTAAAGATATTATAAACTGATTATGCAATAAAACAACACTGGTATCGGATCGGGATCGGCCAATACTGAGATTTCCGTTATCGGAATCGGATCGGAAGTGGAAAAAGTGGTATCAGGACATCCCTAGTTTAAACAGAGCTAGTATATTCAAGAAAACCATACTAATTCACATGTTTTTATGAAGGTCTTGTTCAGCCTGATTTTTTTTTAAACGTGGTTCTTTCCTTTAAGTAATCCTTACATTAGCTGTACGCTTCTGTCGTAAGTGCCACAATGGTGACATGTTTCCTAATTATCCCACCCACATTTTCAGGAGCAATCCAAAATCATTTGGCGACATTGGCAAGCACGGTGATACTGCTGGAGACGGATGTCACTCTCTTCTGCAACAAGTAAAAACGAGAGTGGAGAACAAAAATAGGAATAATACTCTTGCTCAACGCCACAGAGAAAGAAGACCGTGCACGGGAATGGCAGGAGAGGCCAGACTGGCAAGAGGTCCTGTTGACCAATACGGGTATGTAGCAATATGTAAAGTCTGTCAATATTTGTTCGAAAGCATTGTATATGACCATGAATAACCCTGAAACAGGACAAAACATACTTTTCTCTTGACTACTTTATTGTCACTTTGACATGGACCCTTTTCACAGCAAGCATGTTGCGATGTTAATAGTGTAGTAAACACAGGTGTAATTAACTGTGATTATGGACTCTCATTCTGGCGTAATAATCAAGGAACATTGTGAACGTACTATGGGCGCAGTGATGTCACGCAGCACGTGAAAATAGTCCCCGTAGAATGCAACGTGGACTACTTTCAGGTGCTGCATGATATCACTGCGCCCATGGTACATTTGCAACGTTCCTTGATTATTACGCCAGAATGAGAGTATAGTTCCATGTCAAATCAGCCTAGAAAATTGCCACGTTTCATTTTCCGTTAGTTTTATTGCACATTCTAACTTGAGAAGAGACAACTTTTAATTAGGAAAAATTCTGGAAAACTTAGTCACTTTCCGATCCAATGATCTATGCTAGGCTGGAGCTATACGTGGTATCGCCAGACTCAGGGAACTGCTGGATGAACGGGAGAAAGGTAAAAATCAATTGTTTTAACCGAGGGGAGGTGGAAAATGAGCTTAATTCCCCAAATGGTGGAATATCCCTTTAATTAGTTTGATAAAATACACCTGTGTTTACAACACTATTACACTGTAAGATAACTTCTGTGGGATGGGTCTATTTAGACAGTCACAACAGGGAATCAAACTGCTGACCCTTCAGTCATGAGACGACTTGCTCCAACTTCTGAGCTATAACCGTCCCCAATAGTATTGTTACCCTGTGATGCCCACTCCTAGGTGTGTCAGGTGGGGCCCAGCAGATTGGCCAGAGGGGGAGACCAAGGCAACGTTGGAGAACATGAAGAGGGATCTGCTGAACATCTACTCAGGCATGCCATCTACTGTCTTTTTGGGTAATTTTGTTTAGACTTTAGTAATTGGTCAAGATCTGAACACTGTGTGTGTTGGGCAGCTACAAGACCAAATTGTTACTTGGGTACTAACAATACATTTGTATGTCTGTATACACAGAGGAAGGAATGACTGGGGCAGAGAGAGCAGAACCAATGATGGAAAAGACATACGTCATCCTGCGGAAATACCTTAAATTGCCTGCTGCAGCGATGTCTGAGATCAAACAGGAATGGACATTTCTCTTCTCTCAGAAATGCCTATTCTCAACGTCGATGTCCTTCAGAAGCTACAGGAGGCAATTAGTCGACGAGGACAGACCATCCTGGATTACTGTGCAACACTGGACGACCCCAAGATCCGTGATGTTCTGGCCTGCTATGATCCAGACTCTGACAAGGCTGCCTGCATCCTGCTGCTCCTAATGTTGTACTTCAAAGAGCCGAAAGAGAGTTTGATGCTTGAAGTTGATGTAAGATTTTTTATTCAAATATTTAAAATGCAAAATGAGTGATTACATTATCAACATTTACCTTGCATGATTTACTACCTCTGACAAATGAATAATATTTATCCTTTATCCTAAATCCATGCTGTTGTGTGTTAACTATGTTACAGCCATGTGCCACTGCTGTGGACGCCAATACTGCAGAACTCCCCAGCACCCCCTGCTTGATCATTCAAGGTAATGTTACTTTGATCTAGTATCGACAATTCTAACTCATTATTTTGTTTTCATTCTAGAAATCTACATGACCACAATAAATAATAATAATTATAATTATAATAAGAATTACATTTGTATAGCCCTTTGTATCTTAAGCAGATCGCAAAGTGCTCATAACACATAATGTTGTATCTGTTCATTTCAGGTGACATGATGAAGCCCTCTGGATGGCTTATATCCATCGAGGGACATGTCGTGATGGGCCCACACCCTTTCTTTTTACACAGAGTAGCTGCTTTCTTCAGCAGCTATTACGTCTTCAACCTTGAGTATCCTGCCGCTGGATCGTCGACGCTGGAGTTCATTCAAAGGTATTTTATAAAGATCACATTTAATCTTGTAATTCACATTATAGTACAGGCTTCCAACTCAATGATTGTCTTCAGGTCTAAAATGCTGACAAACGAGGTACCTGAGGCTAGCCTGGTGAGACCATCCTGATCTCGCAAACTCATTCAATTTCGCTCTGCAGATCAGTCTGGTTTTCTACACATGTTATGCTTACAAATACCTGTCGGTCCAATCACAGCTATTTATTTTGTTTTGGGGCAGGCTATGTGATGATGATTTCGAAACGTCTATTGCGAAATGCGAATGTATTGAATGAAGTAGATGAAATTTTTTTTAAAAGCAGAACAAAATGCTCTCAGGCCCTTAATTGAAAAGGATGTGTTTGTCTTACTTTCAACAGGGTTTGGTTTTCATTTACCAACTGGCCAATTGCGTGAAGATGCATTTCAGTGGCGGCGCACGTTGATATGGCCTCTCATAGTAGAAAATCAACCACTTTGCCTCAGGCAAACCTAACCTGAGGCACCTTGGCTAAAAATGGCTAAAAAAAATTATGGTGAGAGTAAGATCTAACAAGTTTGGATTATAAATCTATTAGGGTTTGATGTGGGGAAAAAGCACAGCAAAAAGCACACCTTGATAAATGCTGTCTGCAATACATACTGTAAGTCGATTTAAAACTGAAACTATCTTTGCTTATTAACAGGTGCTTCCTGGGCATCAATCCTGAAAGAGGCTCAAAGACCAAGAAGTGGACAACAATGAACCCTCATGTGAGCACCCTTTTGAGGAAACTTATTGACTTTGAGTGGGCATCATAGTTTTCCTTCATCACATTCCTTCATCGCTCTCTCCCTTGCTCTCTTATCTTGCCATGAAGGCCTCATTCTCATCCTGTCCATTACTGTTATTGTGACACAGCTAGTTGAATAGTTGAATTGTGAGACAGGTAGTTGAATTGCAAGTTTGCACAATTTCTCTGCATTTTAAGATGGCTTTTATGACTAGAAAGTTGAATTTCTTGAAGTTCTTGGCATCTGCTGTACATTGAAAAATATGTATTTGTTAATAAATATGCCATTGGGCTAACATTGACTTTACCTCAGAGTTGTTTGTTGGGGGGAGGGGGTTAATTGTAAAATGATTGTAAATTCACAGTAAATGGAAGCTTCATCTGCATTACTTTTACAGTAAGTTACTTGACAATTTTAGCATGACTTCCACAGTATACATTGTAAATTCACAGTAAATTATTGTCAACTTGTACATTACTTTCACAGTACACACTGTAAAAGTACAGGGCCTTGTTGTAATGATGTACAGCAAAAGATTGTAATTCCCCAGTAATGTACTGTAATATCACAGTAATTGCTTTGTCATTGAAGCTGTGAAGTTACAGTATACAATTGTGCTTTTACAACAATGCATTGTAATATCACAGATATAAAATTACAGTAAATTGCTGTGAGTATATTTCACAGTATATTGCTGTAATCCTTACTGTGAAAGTCATGCAAAATTTATCCAATTATTTATTGTAAATTCACAACGAAAAATTTTGCAGTGTAGAGATGAGATAGATATATACAGGGGACATTTGAAAGTGTCAGTCAAGGATTCGAATATTCCTTACTTGAAATCTGAAGTGGCACATTATTGGGAAACGTTGGAAGAACCATGCTTGGGAGTAATTGTTTTAAGAGGGCAGACTTGGATAGGGAAACATAGATATGCATGGTATAAAGCAGAATGCAAAACTTAAGTGTGTATTGCTAATAAAGACATGGATAATGATGCAGTTCTCATGTGAAAACAATGTATTGCTCATGTTGAAATAAATATGTAATTAAAAATGAAAGCATAATGCATGATAAAGCAAATAGTTAGAAAAATGAATGCATTAGTTTAAACACTTGTGACCATGCTGTATGTATAAGAAATAAGTAATGTATAATCATGTTATCCAGTTTAGACTTTGTACCCAAGCTGTATGTATAAGTAGTAAGTGAGGTATAACCATGTTTTAAGAAAAGTTTTGTAATTCACAAAATAAGATTATACTAAAAAACATAAAGTATGAATAAACAAATAGTTGGTTTTGAAAAGAAATAAAGTGAAACCATATAAGCAATATAAGAAGGAACATAAGCAAATAATAGAATAAAAGAATAAGAGAAAATATAAGTTAAGAAAATAAAGGGAATAACAAAAAGATTATAAAGAAAGAAATAGGAGATAATAAATAAATATAAGGGAAAGAGATAAGAAATAAAAATAAATATAAGAAATATATAAATAAGTATTAGTAGTAATAAATATTTTGTTTATTTAGTTGGATGTTATCCAGTAGTTGATAAGACTCAGATAAATGAGCATAATTGTTGATTTTTTCATTCTCTCTCACAGTACGCTGGAGACTGAGTGCTGGGAAAGAGAGAAAGGAGGGGCTGCTAGAGCCAGAAATGGGAGCTGTAAGGGGAGGGCTTTGAGCACACACACAAGAAAAATAGAACAAGATTTTTTTCCTGTCTCAGTTTTCCTCCTGGAACAGGAATCATAATGTGGAAGTAAACTATTACTAAATTTGAGAGGAGACTAACTGAGAGAAGAAAAGAAATAAAATTAAAAAGATTAATAACGAGAAATATAGGGAATTAGTAATTTATTTCTGGAATCATGAAATACATTGATAGGTAATAGGAATAAAAGGAAAAAGGAGAAGGGATAAAAGGCACACTACATAAAAATGAAAGAAAAGGATCAATTAAAAAATGTTGAGCCTTTTTATCTAGAACAAATGTGACAAAGATGAAATACATACCACTGTAAGGGCATGGGAAGAATGCCAAGTAGAATTCACCTAATATCTTACTTTTATACATTGGGCAGGCAAAGTAATTGGAACAGGTCGAGGGTTCGCCGTGGGAAAGGCCTGGAGCATTGATTTGACAATCCTGAGGAGAGATATAATCTGGATGCAAAATAACCTATGTAAAGTGGGACCAGAAGACGAAAAAGCCACTAAATAAAAAGCAAGTGGAGGCAGTACTGAAATATAGAAGAAAAAATTAAAATATCCTTTAAGAAATAAGAAAAGAATTCCTCGACCCAGAAAAAGCCCAGGGGAAGTCAGGGGTCGGATACTTTTAGTGGTCCTCGTCTGACCAGCCTGGTGAAGACTAGTATAACAGGAGAACAATCTGGGGTTAGAGAGGTACTGAGTTAACATAAAAATAACAACATAGAGATAACAAAAATGGCACCAACACCAATAAATCAAATATGCATGGAGTTTCCAATGTATAGAGATGTGATAAAAGAGATGTCTAAAAAATGGGAGGGAAGAACAAAGGGGCTGAACACAAAATGGCCAGCAGAGGGAACATTTGATGTGGGGGTGTGTAGAGAGATGGAGGCATTGATAAAAAACCATAAACCAAAAGATAAGAGCCAGGTGAGGATAATGAAGCGAGATAGGGAACTAATGATGCTGCAAATGTTTAAAACCAAAGGAATAAAGATATTAAAACAGGAAAGGGAAGGACAAAAGATGGATGAAGGAAAAATGGACAGGCCTCCTCCCTATGTACCACCAATCGAGATGGAAGGGAATTTACAGATGCCTATGATGGAATTCAAAGGAGAAGTGCATGTGGCAGGAGAGATAGAGGTAAATGAAAAAACGCCGACAAGAGCAGAAGAAGAACCAGCAAATCTCTACCCAGAAATAAAAGTCAAAGGAATAACGAGACACGCTAATAGAGAAGCAGCAGGATCAGAATTTGACGACACAGAGGGTCAACGGACACCAAGCCAAAGGAGGGAAGAATCAGGAGGATCTGGTCAAGAAATGCACCGAGAAGTGTTAAGCCAACGAGGAATAAGTGACGAATTAAATAGACAATGCCAAGAAGCAATATGGGAAGGAATGAGAAAGTGTGCAGAACAGCAGGAAGAAGAAAGAAGAAAGAAAAACAGACAACACAGTGCAAGCAGAATAACTGAAGACGAAGAACTATTGGGAATTGAGATGGATGACGAAGAAGAAATACCACAAAAAATGAAGAGAAGTGCTGGCATGCAGCAGAGGATGAGGGAAGATATAGACAGCATCCGGGTCAGGTCGCGAGGGCTATCAAACTCCATGGAAAAGGAAAAAGAGAAGCTGGGGAGAAAGACTACAAAAAGAAGAGAGCATATCACCCCAGACATAAACACGCTGGGAAATAAACCAAAGGGAGAATTAAAACAGGTTTCAGGACAGCTCTATCTTGAAGACATCCCGGAAAAAGCTAAACGAAGATGGAAGAGAGGAATTTGGAAGATTGGTTAAGACTGATGTAGAATCTGATGGGGATGACACAGAATCATCGGATGAAGATGAAACAAGAGAGTCGGTTAAACGCTACAACAGGGCAGCATCATCGCAGTGTCCCATTATAATGAAGGGACAATGTGACTGTTATGTACCATGGGCCAACCATGATCTTGAAGGACTATTGGCAGCCCTCCCAGATATATATGAAGGAGCAGGAAGATGGATCCGAGATGTTGAAGAGCGAGCAATAGGAACTCAACTGGCCCTAGGGGACATTAAAGCACTTCTGGCTAGGTGCATTGGAGGGGGCAAAATGGCAGAAATACTCGAGAAAGCAAAAATGGGAAATGCAGTGGACAGCACAAAGTATGATGAGATACCATTCAGCAGGTGCCGAAATGTCATCTGGAAGGCCCTGAGAGACGAATTTCCCACCAATTTAGATCCAAAATCAATAAAAGGAGAACCACTGGGAACAACCGAAAACCCGAAAGCCTATATAGAACGAGAGCTAAAAAGATGGAAGCTGGAAATGGAAAAAGATCCAGAAAAGGATCCCTGGATGACAGCTGTGTTCTGAACTTCCATAATAGAAGCCATGCCCACACCAGTGAAAGAAAAACTGGAAGATGTGGTAGGACTAACAACTAAAACCCAGAAAGAGTTCTGTGCGCATGTGGTTCATGCAGTAGAGCAGCACAGGAAAAATGAAGAAAGAATAAAACAACATGAGAAAGACATACGCAAAAAACTGGAACAACTGCAGTTAGAGGAACTAGCAGGAAAAAAGAAGAAACTTCAAGCAGCATTAAAGGAAACGCCAACCACTGTAATGGCACCAGTAAATACTGCACTACAGGCTCCGAGTAGTGCACAAGCCTAGATAGCTCCAACTGTGCCAGCTGTACACATGTATCAACCTGCACCAGCTGCCCAGGCAGCACCAATGATTCCTGTGCCAAATGCGCTAAATTTGATGCCAATCCAGGGCCAGACAATGCAACCACCTATGCTAGCCATGATGTATAACTACCCAGATCAGATAAACAGAGGATGGAATCGACAATATCAAGGAAGAAGAGGAAGAGGAAGAGGAAGACAGAACTATGAGAACAGGCTACCAAATGTATGCTGGGGATGCAACCAAGCGGGACACATGAAGAGAGAATGTCCACTAAACCCGTGGCCACAGATGAATCAAGAGAACAGCAACAACTGGCGACAAGACCCACTGCAGCAGCAGCAGGCCCAAGGTCCACTTAATCCATGGCGTGGACCACCACAGGGCTACTAGGGATGCCCAGAGAATCCTACGGGGAGGGGTCAGCTTCCAATGATATCGACTGATGCTGATCAAGAACCTATACTGCAGGTTAAAATAGAGGGCAAAGTAACACCAGTTATGTTAGACACTGGAGCCACATTCACGTGTATAAATCCAAATTATGCCTCTCACCTCCCCCAGTCTGGAAAATATGTAAAGACGGTAGGATTCTCGGGACAAACGCAGTTGATTCCAATGACGACTCCAGTGAACATAGAAGTAAAAGGCAAAACAGTAAAAATTCCAATCTTAATATCAGAAAATACGCCAGTGAACTTATTAGGAAGAGATGCTATATGCAAGATGAACTTACAAATATGGTGTACTCCAGAGGGAATATACATTGATGACAGAGGGGTAAAACAAATGACAGTGACGCAACAACCAGAACCCCAATATCAACAAGCAAATGTATACTGGTTGGGAAATCTAGGGCAAGAGGTGGAAGAGACAATAGATAAGTGGGGAAAATACATTAGGGCACAGTTAGGTGAACCAAACGTGCCAGGAGCAGAACATCATTGCACGCTAATGTATGATGATACAAGAAACACAGACTTGGAGAAAAGATGGCTGGATAAAACAAAACAGCAAAGAATCTCGTTGACATCACAATATATAATTGTAGGACAAGAAGGAGCTGCACTTAAGGTAGAAAACAATGACTTTATAGACACATGGTTCCAGGTACCAGAATGTGTTCCACATGTAACACTCTATGTGAGTAAGGGTAGGGAACAAAAAGACTTGGGACAAATGATTAAGAAAGCAGAAGGGGTACAGTGGAAAGGGACAGAAAATCCTCTTATCATGGAATCACCAGACAAAATGTACCTAAAAATCTTATGTACCACAGAAATGGTAGGAACACCAAAAATAGTAGTTATTACTCCTGCAGAGAAGCTACATTAAAAAATGATAGAACTAATGACAGAAATGGAAAAATTTGTACCAGCAGAACTGTGGTCTCGTCATGATACAGATGTGGGATTAGTGGTATCTGCTAACCCAATTCAAATAAAAATGAAGCCAGGAACACGGCTTCCACAGAAGCATCAGTATCCACTGAAACCAGAAGCAGTGTTAGGGATTGGAAGTACTATCGATGGGTTGATTAAAGCAGGAGTATTGATTGAGACATAAGCAGTTGTAATACACCTATATTACCATTAGCAAAGGCAAATAAGACAAAATGGCGATTAGTGCACGATTTGAGGGCAGTTAATGAAGTAGTAGAGGATTGGCCTGCAGAGGTGCCCAATCCGCATACACTGCTGACTAATGTTCCCCCTGCTGCAAATTATTTTACTGTGATTGACTTGTGTTCTGCCTTTTTCAGTATTCCTTTAGCAGAAGAAAGCAGACAACTCTTTGCATTCACCTATCAAGGTAAACAATTCACATACACACGACTACCTCAAGGATTCAAGCATTCGCCTCATGTGTTCAACCAGGTATTAAAAGAAGATTTAGAGGATCTCAGAATTGACAGCACATTGATACAGTATGTGGATGATTTACTGATTTGCTCACCAACGCTAGATCAATGCCACCAGGATAGTATCAAAGTCCTTACTAAACTGGCTGAAGGGGGTCATAAGGTATCAAAAGATAAGCTACAGTACTGTTTACCCCAGGTAGAGTACCTGGGACGAATTATTGCGCATCAGACCAAAGCAATATCACCAAAGCAGTTGGAGGGCATAAGTAAAGCACCACAACCACAAACAGTGGGACAAATGATGACCTTTTTAGGAATGACAGGATTTAGTTCAGATTGGATAGAAGACTATGCTCTTAAGACAAACCCCTTGCGAGCACTGATGAAGCAAACAGGACAACAAAATCTTAGAAGTGAGCTAACTTGGGATGCGGATGCACTAGTAGCTTTTGAATCACTAAAGAAAGAACTGCAAACAGCACCTGCTCTAGCTAACCCAGATTACACAAAACCGTTTCATCTGTATGTGGCAAATAGAAAAAGTGGTTATGCATCAGCAGTTCTGATGCAGGAACTCTGTAGTGGGAGACGAAAACAACCAATAGCATATTATAGTACAAAACTGGATAGTGTAGCTCAAGGATACCCGCCATGCTATCAAGGCTTAGCTGCAGTTTATTTTGCTTATGAGAAAGCCTCCACAGTGACTATGGGATACCCAGTGGTGATCTACACTCACCATAAGATAATAGAGCTAATAGAAAATGGGAAATTTGTACTAACACAGGCAAGATGTGTAGCATATTCAACACTACTGACATACCCAGATGTAACTGTAAGGAGATGTACCACTGTAAATCCAGCAAACTATGTTCCCTTGGAGGACGAAGGAACACCGCATGATTGTGTGGCAAATTCATTAGCTTTCACACGTTTGAGACCTGACCTGGAGTCAACACCAATAGTTGAGGCAGAAGTAGAATACTTCGTTGATGGATCCTGCTTTAAGGACCACTTAGGAAATCATGCTGGATTTGCTGTGGTAAAAAAGCAGGGAGATACTTTTGTGCCAGTTGTGGTTCAGCATTGTGAACAACCATGCTCGGCACAACTGGCAGAGTTGAAAGCATTGACCAAAGCCTGTTTGCTTGTGAAAGATCAAAAATTCAATATATATACAGATTCAGCATATGCACACGGAGTGTGTCATTTGTTTGGTGCAGTGTGGAAACAAAGAGGGTTCAAAAAGAGTGATGGAACCCCAATCCAGCATAATGATCAGATAATCAAATTAATTTCAGCCATGATGAATCCAAAAAAGTTGGCCATAGTCAAATCCCAAGCCCACAAAAAAGGCAAAGATTTTGTTATTAGAGGAAATAATGCCGCGGATGCATGTGCACGAGAAGCCTCAGGATGTAAGGTAGCAATAATGGCCCCACAAGTGATATTACAGGTCACGCCAAATTTAGCAGATATAGCACGTATACAACTTCAAGCTAGTCAGCCTGAACTGACACAATGGCAACAAAGAGGGGTGACAAGGGACGTGAATGGAATATGGAGGTCACATGAGGGGCAAATATTGGCTCCAGTAGCACTTCTTACTATGTTAATTTCTGATGCACATGGATTTGACCATTGTGCAAGAGGTGAGGTGGTGAGGAAGATAAAACAGCAGGGCTACTGGTCCCCATACTTGCAGGCCTCCGTAGATGAGTTCTTAGCAAACTGCGAAATTTGTGAGAAACACAATGTCAGGAAAGGTACAACTGCTCCATTAGGACATATTCCAGCGCCAGAGGGCCCTTTCAAACATCTAGTGATGGACTATGTAGATATGATAAAACCGGTCAGAGGGAAAAGATATATGTTGGTCATAATAGACAGATTCAGCAGATGGGTCGAAGCAGTGCCCTCTGCAGATCAGGGAGCACAAACAGTAATCAAATTTCTGACAAGAGAAGTTATACCAAGGTTTGGAATACCATCACAGATTAGCTCAGATAATGGATCAGCATTCATTCAGAGAGCGGTAAAGGCAGTAATACAACAGTTAAGAATAAAACAACGGTTAGGATGTGTCTACCATCCGCAGTCGCAGGGGATGGTGGAAAGGGTTAACGGGAACTTAAAAGCAAAAATTGTGAAAATCTGTCAGGAAACAAGGCTTAATTGGGTTGATGCACTTTCATTGGCATTAATGAAATACCGCATGCAGACAAACAGGATTACTAATCTAACCCCGCATGAAATGCTAACAGGGAGACCTATGCCTGTGCCTTATCTGAGAGGACCATATGAGGGTCCATCATTGGAACAATTAGAAATGGAATTGAAAGCATACATGAGACAATTGACTTCCATACATGAAAAAATCTGTTCACAGGAACAAAGGAGAAACCCTAGGCAAGACGAGAATGTACCTTGTTCAATAGTTCCTGGAGACCTCGTATACCTGAGAGTGTTTAGACGAAGGTGGAATGAACCAAGGCGAGAAGGGCCTTATGAAGTGGTACAAGCAACCCCAACAGCAGTAAAGGTAAGAGGCAGTAACACATGGTATCATTTGACTCATTGCACCAAAGTACGCAGAAGAAATCTGCCGAATGATCAAGAACCTGAATGGGACGAAGAAGAACAGCAAGTGCAGAATCAAGAGCCTGAGGAAGTAGAAGATCAGCAGGAACGGCCTACAGAATCTGTAGAAAGACGAGAAGAAATAGAAGACGGACAAACGCACGTAGAGGAAGAGCACGCTGCAGCAGAAAAAGGGATTGAAGTAAGTGCTGCACTGGAGCAGGAAAGCATAGAAAGCGAGACGGCAGTACATGTCACAGAGGAACAGGACCAAGAAGGTGAAGAAGGAGAGAGACAGGAAGAAAGTGATCATCCTGTTGAAACAGATACAGAAGCAGCTGAAGGAAATGATACAGGCCAGCAAGCGAAGTCGTTCAATGAAACACTGTGGGACATGGAGGAAAGAATGGAAGCTCAAGGAGGTATTAGTGTGGATGATGCTGTTACTAACATATTTGGGACAGGTATTGCCTCCCATACAGGGCCTACCGAACAACCGATCGAGGAAGTTCCAGACTCCCCAGGCAAGGGACCATCACAATGACCATGGTATGATGAATTTTCTACAATTGGAACCTCTGACCTACAGTACTATTTCCCCGAATGAACAGAGACTAGATAACAGTACAAGAAATCAGAAAGAGGCGATCACCTGGATCATTAGACGAAGGTGAACTCAAAAAGCAAAGAATTTGGATAAGCAATTTGTCTAAGCAGAATAAACCGAATAATCAGCCTAAAAGGAAACCTGACAGAATAATTAATCAAACAACAACAAAACCAATACATTTAGTATATGACTTGGAACTCATAGAGACAGAAGGAACAGAGGAACTATTACAGCATGCAAGTCAAAATGACTGGTATAAGTAGGCCAGATATACAGCTAAACAAGCAAAAATGACAAACTGTATAATGTGCTCGCCCTCTCCGTTGAAAAAGTTGGTAGTAGTCCCGAATCCGTATGATTATAAACATTGTGCCAAATATTATGAAAAAAATTGTGATAATACAGGGAAAACAGTGTTCTGCCCAGCAGAATGTTTGGCTTTCTTGGGTCATCCGGAATATGATAAATATTATCAGATGATAGGGTGGGGAGATGAATGTAGAAAATTAGACGTATGTGTGGATAATAAGAAAAAAGAAGGCCCATCATCATATACAATAAATAGACAACTGGAGTATGAATGTTTTAACAAAACTAAAGGAAAAACAAAAGTAGGACAATTTAAGGGTAATTGCGCCGTAACATGGCATTTAGATGAGGAAATGTTTTTTAATGATGATGTAATTAGGTTTGGTGGACCACAATATGCAACATTAAAACAGAACTATACTGCGAACATAACTCCAGGATGTCTAGGCGTAGTGGTTGGCCATTGCCTTACAGGGTGTGAAAATCAGACTTTTGTATCACCTGCGATCAAAATCCATGCAGAACAAACAGAAACTATAGCAGACTATTTTTGGTTATGTGGGGAAGATCAATTGAAAACCTCACTACCCAAAGGCTGGGAAGGCCTGTGCGCTAGAGTAAGGTTAATACAAGAAGTAACTATGGTAGAATGGAACCCATCTGAAATCCAAACTGCACCAAAACCTTTAGTACACAGCAAAGCAAGGGTGAAAAGAGCATACACCCCAGATCCTGATGTTTATCTGGATGAAATTGGCCAACCGAGAGGAATACCCCAACAGTTTAAAGCTAGGAATGAAATTAAATCAGGCTTTGAGTCAATATTTGTGTGGGTTACAGCCAATAAAAATATAGAATGGATTAATTATATTTTCTATAACCAGCAGAGATTTATAAACCACACAGATGAGGCCCTGGAGGCTTTAGGACACCAATTAGCAGCAACTAGTAAAATGGCATGGCAAAATCGTTAAGCACTTAATTGGTTATTGGCAGATAAAGGAGGAGTATGTGTTATGTTTGGAGCAGATTGCTGTACATACATACCAAATAATACATCCCCAGAAGGAACTTTTACCCAGGCAATGAAGAAACTGCATGACTTACAAAAGGAAGTTAAAACTAATGCAGGGAGAGATCAGATGTTTGGGAAATGGTTTGATGATCTTTTTGGTTCATGGAAGTTAGGGCTAATGAAAATAGGTATAATAATAATTATAGGACTGACCCTATTTGCATTATTGTTTTGTTGTATTATACCCATTCTGAGATCAATTATGACTACAACAGTGGCTAAGCAAATGGTGACTGTATCAATGATGCCAACGCAAACAGGGATAGACACTAGATACTGTACCATTGGGCCAGGATTGGATGAACTTGATGAGATTTACTGAAAAACAATCCAGAAATAACATTAAAATAAGAGGACTTTTATTTTGGAACACTTTTCTCATGTTTTTGATAGTAAGGGAGATAGCATGACTATTGTACTTTCATTTTACTTAACAGAATAGATAGCAACTCAAGTAAGGAGTTAGAGGGTGTTTTGTTTATTATTTTTGACATATTCCCTTTTTTCAATATAACCAATTACTTATAATAATTAATGAAGAATATCTTTATTACAATGTACCTAATCAAGTAGAAATAGTATTGCTGATGATTATGTTTAAGAAAAATACACATGTGAAGTAATTGCCAAGAGAAGACATGCAAGAGCGACATATGAAGTAAGGAGCAACGAGCACCTCAGTGCTTGGCTGCAAGAGCAAATCGACTCAACTGGTGGTTTAAAAACCCGCTGTCTGCTCCAACACACCACCAGATAGCACTCCAGGCTACCAGAATTGTCTGTGAGTTCCTCTGGCAACGATGGATAACTATTACTATGTTACGTTTACTAGTGTTTTGTTAAGCTTATATGTATATCTTCTGTTTAATGGATAATCAATTGTACTCGCAAGGCTTTACAATTGCATGCACATGCTTATTACAAATGAGTTGATTTTTGTCACCCACCCCCAGGAACAGTGATAGCTAGAGGACTGGGATCTTTTACTTCCTCTTTGCCAAGTGTGGAGGGAGATGTTTGGTCTCAAGTCCTGCAGAGTGCAGCCCCATATAGACAGCATTGGATAAAGGACTGGTGTAGCCTACTTTGGCTACAAAATGGAATGGGATTGGCTGGATTGTGTGACTGCACTCTGGATTGAGGGACATAATGTATGAGACTTTTTATAAGTCTCAGAGGAGGGGATATATAGTGATATTTTTGAAAACAAGTGTATTTTTGAACAACAAATGTATTCCTTTATATTCCTATAAAATTCTTTAAAAAACATGTATTTCTGTTAACCAGTAGTGTTTCTGTTGACCACTAGTATTCTGACATGTATCCTTGATGAATTCCGTAAGATAAGATGTTTACAGCAATAGTCTGACACTATCCTTGATGTATTGCTTAGGAGATCTCTTGTTCCTGGCATAATGTAGTGCCTTGATGCGTTAAACGCCCTGATGCGTTAAATGTTTAACTAGTTTGTATTTTCATAGAGGAACAGACAAGGCCCTCATTGTAAGGGTCTGCTGAAATGGAGGTGAAAGGTGAAAGCTGCATGATGAAGACAAGGCTGTATTACACAGATGTTTCTAAGATTGATGTATTCTGTACCACGAACTGCATGTGTCCGGGGTGTATGGGGGTACCAGTTAATGTATGGTTTTAAAGGGATGGGCAGATGATATATGTTTTTTAAAATAGTTAGGGGATTTTCCACCAATATTCAATTAGTGAGGGAGATAAAACATATTGGTGGTGAAGGAAAGAGACAAGGATAATAAATCTATTGGTCAGAGATAATGGGCAAAAAGATAACAAAAGGTATATAACTGAGAACTTAGGAGGATAGAGTCAGAACAGACAGCTGGCTGGTCTCATGTTTGTTGGTGTTCAATAAACTGCAACTTTGGCATCTGGAACTCAAGACTCTGAGAGTTTTCTTACAACTTAGAGAGAATCAACCGACTTTCCACGACAGTACGCGCTCGTGCGCTTTCTCCCGGTCATTCAGGGTCACCACGTCCTGGTCCGTTCGGACAACAGATCTGTGGTATCCTACCTAAACCGTCAGGGCAGTGTCAGATCCAGGAACCTCTTCCATCTGACGAAACGCATACTGAGTTGGTCCCAGTGCCACCTGCGCTCGCTGAGGGCGACGCACGTGCCAGGCCACCTGAACGACGGCCTGGACAGACTGTCCAGAGACAATATTCCCCCAGGGGAATGGTCCCTGCACGCTCAAACAGTCCAGATGTTATGGCACCTATTCGGCAGAGCAGAGATAGACCTCTTTGCGTCCAAAGAGAACTCTCACTGCCCAATATTTTTCTCGAAAAGCGAGGACTGGCCCAGACGCCCGCTTTACGCCTTCCCTCCCGTCTCGCTATTGCGACAGGTAATGCAGAGGATCAGGGAAACGCGTCACTCGGTGCTCCTCATAGCCCCGCATTGGGAGAATCAGACATGGTTCCCGGAGCTTACGCAGCTGTCAGTGACAGCGCCGTGGCCCATCCCAGTGAGAGCAGATCTCCTCTCTCAAGCTCGCGGCACAATCTGGCATTCCCACCCAGAGCGCTTGGCGCTGCATGCGTGGGTGATCAACGACTACCCGTCGCTCTGCCAGAAGGAGTAATAAACACCATCATACACGCTAGAGCCCCTTCCACGAGAAGACTCTATGCGTCAAAATGGTCTGTGTTCTCAAAATGGTGCACCGACAGAGACCTGGACCCGCGGACATGTGGGGTGTCGTCGCTGCTCGTATTCCTACAAGAGCTGCTGGATAAGGGCAGATCCCCATCCATGCTCAAAGTGTATGTGGCGGCCGTTGCGGCGTTCGCTGAACCCCTGCACGGCCAGTCATGGGGTAAAAACGAGCTGGTCATCCGCTTCCTCAGGAGAGCTAGAAGGATGAACCCCCCGCGCCCCCCATCGGTTATATCTGGGATCTTTCTATAGTTCTCGAAACTATGAAAGCCCCCCCTTTCGAACCACTTCAATCCGTGGATTTGAAATACCTTTCACTCTAAACCGTTTTTCTGACTGCCCTGTCATCAGTCAAACGTGTGGGAGACCTTCACGTGCTGTCTGTCAGCGCTGCGTGTCTTGAGTTTGGACCAAGTGACTCCAAGGTCATTTTAAAGCCTAGACACGGCTATGTTCCCAAGGTTATCGGTACTCCTTTCAGAGCACAGGTCATTTCCCTATCGGCGCTGCCAGCACCCGATAGCGAACGCGACGCCAATCTCCTTTGCCTGGTCAGAGCACTGAGATTGTATACTGTGCGCTCCGCCGCTTTCAGACGCTCTGAGCAGCTTTTTGTTTCGTTCGGAGGGCGCACCAAAGGTCTCGCCGCCTCGAAACAGACACTATCTAGATGGATAGTGGACGCTATTGCTGCTACATACGCGTCAAAAGACCTGCCATGCCCGTTGGGCATTAGGGCTCACTCCAAGTCAAGTCAAGTCAAGTCAAGTGGTTTTTATTGTCGTTTCAACCATATACAGTTAGTACAGTACACAGCAAAACGAGACAACGTTCCTCCAGGACCATGGTGCTACATAAAAACAACAAAGGACCAACATAGGACCACATGAGACTACACAACGAAATAAAATACCTATATAAACTACCTATATATACCTATATAAAGTGCACGTGCAAACATGTGCAAAAAGTACAGGACAGTACAACAAATTACTGACAATGAACAGGACAATAGACAGTGCAGCGCCGACCAGTACTCAGTAGTGCAAAAAGATGACAGTTTCTAAAAATGTAAACATAACATACTATGAGATAATGTTCTATGCACATAGCAGTTATTGAGGTAGCAGACAGTTATAAAGTGACAGTTATTAAAGTGCAACTCAGGACACGTGTGTGTCAAACCAGTCTCTGAGTATTGAGAAGTCTGATGGCTTGGGGAAGAAGCTGTTACACAGTCTGGCCGTGAGGGCCCGAATAGCTCGGTACCTCTTGCCAGAGGGAGGAGGGTAAAGAGTTTGTGTGAGGGGTGTGTGGGGTCGTCCACAATGCTGGTTGCTTTGTGGATACAGTGTTTTTTGTAAATGTCTTTGATGGAGGGAAGAGAGACCCCAATGATCTTCTCAGCTGTCCTCACTATCCTCTGCAGGGCTTTGCGGTCCGAAACGGTGCAAGTCCCAAACCAGGCAGTGATGCAGCTGCTCAGGATGCTCTCAATAGTCCCTCTATAGAATGTAGTGAGGATGGGGGTTGGGAGATGTGCTTTCCTCAGCCTTCGAAGAAAGTAGAGACGCTGCTGGGCTTTCTTGGTGATAGAGCTGGTGTTGAGGGACCAGGTGAGGTTCTCCGCCAGGTGAACACCAAGGAATTTGGTGCTCTTGACGATCTCCACAGAGGAGCCGTCGATGTTCAGCGGAGTGTGTTCACCTTGTGCTCTCCTAAAGTCAACAACCATCTCTTTTGTTTTGTCAACATTCAGGGACAGGTTGTTGGCTCTACACCAGTCCGTCAGCCGCTGCACCTCCTCTCTGTATGCTGACTTGTTGTTCTTGCTGATGAGACCCACCACAGTCGTGTCATCGGCGAACTTGATGATGTGATTCGAGCTGTGCATTGCTGCACAGTCGTGAGTCAGCAGAGTGAACAGCAGTGGACTGAGCACACAGCCCTGGGGGGCCCCAGTGCTCAGTGTGGTGGTGGTGGAGATGCTGTTCCCGATCCGGACTGACTGAGGTCTCCCAGTCAGGAAGTCCAGGATCCAGTTGCAGAGGGAGGTGTCCAGGCCCAGCAGGTTCAGCTTTCCAATCAGGTGCTGGGGAATGATTGTGTTGAATGCTGAGCTGAAATCTATGAACAGCATTCGAACGTATGAGTCCTTATTGTCTAGGTGGGTGAGGGCCAGATGGAGGGTTGTGGTGATGGCATCGTCCATTGAACGGTTTGAACGATCACGCAAACTGCAGTGGGTCTAGTGAGGGGGCAGCTGGGTCTTAATCTGCCTCATGACGAGCCTCTCGAAGCACTTCATGATGATGGGTGTAAGTCGCGACGGGACGGTAGTCGTTGAGGCAGGACACTGAAGACTTCTTTGGCATGGGGATGATGGTGGTGGCCTTGAAGCACGTTGGAACAACGGCGCTGCTCAGAGAGATGTTGAAGATGTCGGTAAGAACATCTGCTAGCTGGTCTGCACATCCTCTGAGCACTCTGCCAGGAATGTTGTCTGGTCCAGCAGCCTTCCGTGGGTTGACTCTACGTAGAGTTTTCCTCACATCTGCCGTGGTAAGACAGAGCACCTGGTCGTTTGGAGGAGGGGTGGACTTCCTCGCCATCACGTCGTTCTGCACTTCAAACCGAGCGTAGAAGTCGTTCAGCGCATCTGGAAGGGAGGCATCTTTGTCACAGGCAACTGATGTTGTCCTGTAGTTGGTGATGGCCTGGATGCCCTGCCACATGCGCCGCGTGTCACCGCTGTCCTGGAAGTGACTGTGGATTCTCTGGGCGTGTCGCGCTTTGCCTCTCTGATTGCCCGTGACAGTTTGGCCCTAGCTGTTCTTAGGGCTGCCTTATCGCCTGCTCTGAAGGCGAGTCTCGGACCTCAGCAGCGTGCGCACCTCCGCAGTCATCCACGGCTTCTGGTTGGAGCGTGTGGTGATGGTCTTGGAGAAAGTGACATCATCAATGCACTTGCTGATGTAGCTGGTCACTGATGCTGTGTATTCCTCCAAGTTGGTAGAATCGCCATATGTTGCAGCCTCCCTGAACATGTGCCAGTCAGTACACTCAAAACAGTCCTGAAGAGCAGAGATGGCTCCTGCTGGCCAGGTTTTCACCTGCTTCTGAAGTGGTTTTGTGCGTCTGACGAGCGGTCTGTATGCTGGAATTAACATAACAGAGATGTGGTCTGAGTAGCCGAGGTGGGGGCGGGGCTCCGCCCGGTACGCGCCTTGGATGTTTGTGTAAACAAGATCAAGCGCTTCAGCCCTCTCGTTGCAAAGTCCACATACTGATGGAATTTAGGGAGCACTGTCTTGAGATTTGCATGGTTGAAATCTCCGGCGACAATAAACAGTCCGTCGGGGTGAGCGTTCTGCAGTTCGCTCATAGCCCCATACAGTTCACAGAGCGCTTCCTTAGCGTTAGCGCTGGGGAATGTAAACCCGGTTATGCAAACAGTGGTGAATTCCCGTGGTAGATAAAAAGGTCTGCATCTAACAGTCACAAGCTCCAACAGCGATGAACAGTAACTAGAGACTAGCATAGAGTTCTTGCACCATTCCGTGTTGATGTAAACACACAAGCCACCACCGCGAGTCTTACCGCAGAGAGCTGTATTTCTGTCGGCACGAAACGAGGCGAGCCCGTCTAGCTGAATAGCGGCATCCGGAACTCTGTCGCTGAGCCACGTCTCCGTGAAAACAAAGACGCAGTAGTCTCTAAACTCACGCTGCGTAGCCTGCTGGAGTCGGATATAGTCCAGTTTATTGTCCAGGGAGCGAACATTTGAGAGCAGGATAGACGGGAGAGCCGGCCGGCTAGGGTTTGTTTTTTAGCCTAGCATGGACCCCCCGCCCTCTTTCCGCGCTTCTGCTTTCTCGCACACCGCTTACGACGTCCTCTCCCCCGGCCACCGGCATCAGGCGACGCCGAGGGCTGGAGGCCTGGTCTCCGCAGCAAGCCGAGTACGCGTAGCGCCTCCTGCAGGTCATCATGCAGCTTGGTTTTTGCATGAGTCTTATATTTAAGTAGTGTCTGGCGATGGTAGACACGAACACTGGTTGCTCCGATGTCCATGTGTTGCAAAAGTCGGGCTTTTTTAACAAAAATAGCACCATTGTGGATCCGGAGTGGCCGCTGCGTGCTACCGCGCCGCCATCTTGGAGTGAGTGTGTCCACTAGAGGCATGGCATCCTCGTGGGCATGGTCCAGCGGGATTTCCATTCACGACATATGTGTGGCAGCGGGATGGACTTCCCCCTCCACCTTTGTCAGATTTTACAATATGGAAGTGCCCGCTCTGCAGGCAAAACTACTAGCGGTTTAATACGCTACAGCTCCCCTGGTGAGCTGCACTGATGGGTCACATTCCACACAGACCGGCACCGCCGCTCTGTCGTTCCCTTCCCACTATGTGCTTATGTATTACACAATCAATGACCCGCATTCTTGCCGGCCAAATATTATTTCCCCACTCATAAGGGCTCCCCGGGTCCCCCTTAATTCCCTGGGGCTCATACAGTGGATGCTTGGCGCGCACGCCGTTGACAATGGGTTCCCGTAGCGTAAGCTAGCTTACGCAATACGAGAGAACCTCTCGTAAGAGAACGTATCGGTTACCTAACGTAACCTTGGTTCTCTCTAGATGAGGGAACGAGTATTGCATAGCCAGCCGTGCTCGCACCACGAGCAACTTTTCGCTTCAGTCAATGAAAACCAGGGTTCCAGCCTATGAACTACGCTTATATGCACTCTAGTCACGCCCATTTTGGCGGGCTTTGATGCAGTGAGCGCGCGGACGCCTCTCATTGGATGCGAGTTCGCCCAAGCTCGTCTATAGGCTGCAGCAGTTGCCGCAGAGCAACCTATGAGCTCGCTAGATAGCCCGCTCAAGGTCTGCAGCTGCCGCACTGCGTTGACAATGGATACAAAAATTAAGGATAATTTTTTGGCTTCAATATCTCAGAAAAGATGAATCTATTCCGTAGCGTAAGCTAGCTTACGCAATACTCGTTCCCTCATCTAGAGAGAACCGAGGTTACGTTAGGTAACCGATACATTATGTGCTATCCTAAAAAGTTTCCTTTGTTCTGTAGATAGTAAAGATTAAACAGGTGAGCATTCTTACATAAGGTTTGTTCAGACTTTAAGGCACAATCTTAAATTAACTGCCCTGAGGAATTTCAGAGTGCCTCTGTGTCTTAGTTTTAATAACTTGGAAGGAAAATGTCAGTTTACATGCTGGATTCAAGTCATTCTTCTGCTTAGATATTGTTAATGCCCATTAATGCTACACAATATAAAAAAAAATAATTTACTTTATGACAACTTTGTGATGATGTCTTGGTAATGTCATCAGAATGTAATGTGTTTGCTGACATTGAACAGTTAATTTAAATGAATTGTTTTAAAAACAACAACAATTCAGCAGTTCGTCTTACATCACTATGTAATGGCGCCATTCTTGACATCCCGGCATATTGGGTCACAAATATTGAACTCATGCAAGACCCTTCTTTTGAAAGTTTGAAGAGACTCTTTGTCTTCCTCTGTGATGTCTGCCTTCCTGTCCATTGCCCTAATTGTCTCCCAGGTGTTTCTCTTCTTCTGGTTGGCCCATGTGCATCTTGTTTTTGTTCCTGTGTCATATCTTTTTTTGTATTAAGTGCGTTATTAGCCAGCATACTGCTGTAGAGTGTGTGTTACCTTTACTAATTTTTTAATGTTTACCTTTATTATTCCTTTTCCTGGTGGTCATCCTCTCCTTTTATTTACAATTAAAGTTCTGCATTTGGATCCTCACTCTCTCACCTTCCCTTCACAAACCCTGACAGAAGATCCGACCTTGCATTATGGATCCAGTGGAACAGATTAAGCAACTTTACTTATTTTTTTTGAAAATTGATCACTCAATTGAACTGGCATAAGAGATCCCTCAGAACCATATTCTGGATTGGACTTAATGACACTGTGAAGGAGCTGGTCCCTTTAGACTGTGATTGTCTGCCTCTTAAAGATTCTATTGTTAAAATAAGGGCTGACCTTCTGCTCTCTACTCCAGTGGGCAAGGAGATTTCTTCAAAAGAGGCTCTTCTGCTCCCATCGCCAGTGGTCCTGGAAATCCCCTCAATTGAGGCCCCTCCGCTTCCCAACACCAGTGGTCCCTTATTTGGGGGGTCCCAGCTTCGGCTATCCAGGAATCCATGCCCATTAAAGACCACAAACTTGTGTCACTTTGTGTGACTAGGGTAGTTTCTTAGGCTTCTTGTGCAGAAGGGCGGTTGATGGAGCGGCAATGGAGCTTAAGTTACATATAAAGAGATAGTAAAAGTTGGCAAATCCAAGAAAGCGCTAAAGTTTCCTTTACCTTAGTAAGTGTTGGCCAGGTCTGTACTGCTATATATATCCCCTGGTCCATTTGCACCCCTTCTTGTCCAATACAGTAGCTGGAGGACTAACTTTACTAACTACTACTAAATGTAAGGGTCACGAACGTGGTCTTCCATTCCCTTTACGGATACGTATGAGATTGTATGCACTGTGAAGGTCCAGTTTGGTGTAAATTTTGGCTCTTCACAACATCTCCAGGGTGGCAGGGACCAGAGGAAGAGGGTATTGGAACTTCACCGTCACTTGCTTGAGGGCACCGTAGTCTATACATGGTCTAAAACCTCCATAGTTTTTTGCGACGAAGAAGAAACTGGGTGCACAGGGTGAGGTTGAAGGGCAAATATATCCTTGCTTAAGGGCTTCCTCGATGTACTCCTCCATCGCATGCTGTTCAGGCAGGATAAACTCGTCCTCATGGAAATGGAGCCCCAGGAAGCAGATCTATAGTGCAATCCCATGGGCAATGAGGTGGGAGTTGGGCTGCTTTGGTCGAACCGAAGACGTCTTTGAATTCAGTGTACTCCGGAGGAATGGAGACAGACTGATTAATGTTGGGACTCTCAATTGTTGTCATGTTAATCTGTCCAGGGAAAGAGTTTTTAGCAGGTGGAGGTGTATGTCGATGAGGCAGAGTCAGACATCCTTGGAAACACTGTGAACCCCAGGACAAGATTTCTCCAGAGGCCCAATACAAAATGGCAGAGTGTTGAAGCAGCCACGGTCTGCCCAGAACGATGTTGGATGTGGAGCTTTCCAGCACTAGAAAGGATAAATGTTGTGAATGATATGCACCCACCTTCAGCATTACAGGACCAGTACGTTGAGTGATGAAGCCTTTTCCTAGGGGTTGTCCCACTATTGAGTGGATGGGGAGTGCTGAGGTACAAGTGGAGGTGGTAAGGCCGATTTGTTGGCAGAGTGTCGAGAGATGAAGTTACCAGCAGAACCCGAGTTGACAAGGGCCACTATGGTGAAGATAGTGAATTGGCAGATATGGCCGTGGCGCTCTGCTGAGCTAAGATGTGATGAATCCACTTGCATGGGTTCATCGCTGGGGTCAGTGGTGTAAGGAGTAGTTAAACTTCACTCTAGCTGTGACGTCGGTGATGGAGTACTCCCACAAGACTGTAGATGATGAGCCACCTGGATGGAGAGCTGGATGAAACGCTCTAGCCCCATCGTATCATCGTAGGAATTGAGTTGTCTTTGAAACGGTGGTGAAACGGTGCTGCTGCATCTCTATGGAAAGAGAACACTGGAGGAGGAATCCATTACAATCCTCAGCACACCCATAATATGGTGCTGGATTGAATACAGGTCCTGAATGGTGGCTGGTAGGTGAAGGTGGTGCTTGTGTGTCCAATAAGTTGTCTACTGGAGGGGCTGATGGCAGAGGAGGATTGGGCTGTGGTTAACTGATTGCAGGAGTAGTGCTCTTTGAAGCGGGGAATGGCAAAGTTGCTGTACAAGCGCCTCGAAGATCTCATCGGCGCTGGGAGAGTCTGGTCTCACTGCTTACATAGATGGTTAAGTCTTCTGTTACAGATTCAATCCACACAAGCTTATTTTTCAAACCAGGCATGAGAGTTTTTAGTGAGAACACACAGGGTATACAGTAAATGCATGGTGATATCCATATAGATGAGATGACACAGCTAAGTAAACATGTAAGTTACGGTAAGTAGATTTCTCAGGATAATGAAGGAACAGCAAGGTGAGTATCCAAGTAATATTGTCCACAGAACTTAGGAGGAAGAATCAGGTAGAGAAACTTGGTTACAATGATCAAACGACAAGACAAATATTCAGGCTTAGATTCATTTTTATAAATTAACACTGCATGGGAGCAGAGTGGTCAAACTGTAGTCCTGAGTTAGACTTGACTGAACAGAAGTGAAAGTGACTTATTTAAGAAGTCCTTGATGAGTGAGCTGATTGTGTGCAGGTATGGCGAATTAGAAGTCGGGCAGAAGAGGAGCTTTACACTGAGGGAGGTTTAGAGCCTGAGGGAGGCGTGACAGTAAATTGGCCATCTGAATAATCTGAAGGAATTTGTTCGATTTGTATAGCCACTGATGACCATCACAAGAAAGACAGTTGTAACAAAATGTAATTTTATGAACCAAAAAGTATAAAAGGGAAAATATCACACAAACTAAATATTTTTAAATGACTAATACTACAATGGAAAAATCAAACTAACAACCAGACAAAACTATTAACTAATAAATAAAACAAAATGGTAATTAAATTAATGTAGAGCAGAAGAATAAACGTGGTGGGATTGGGCGAAGCAGTGATATAGGATGATATGGTCTTATTGGGGGAACCATCTATGGTTCTATAACTCAGATTTTGATTACAATCTGTTATTAACTGACCCCAAATATGCAGTATTGAAACAAGTTACAACTAAACTGTCACAACTAAATGCCAAGGTTTTTTGGAAAGAGGTTTGTTAGCAGGGAGCGTCTTCCACTGGGTATGTAAATTGTGTGCCGTGGGATAAGCTTGGATTGCATTACAACAGTCATGGCCACGGAGCGCTGGTGCCTAGAAGATCCTTGGAGTGTGCCATCCAGAGAGAGCTGTGGAGTCAGGCGATAGATGTGCTTAGGTATGGAGGTCCTTTGTATAGCTCAACTGAAGAAATCTTGAGGGCCAGACACTAGCTGCTGAAGCTGGAGTCCTATGCAGAAGTGTTATGTATACCTTGTCTTGTCTCACTGTTGCCCTTTGTTTGTCATTTTTGTCACTTTTTGAGTTCCTTAGTTTTCACTTTTGTCACCCTTGTAGCTCCATAGTGCACTCATCATTGTTTTCACCTGTGTCTCATTCAGTCTTCATTTTGTCCGTGTATTTATACCCTGGTTCTTTGATTAGTCACTGTCGATCGTTGTTTGTTTGATGTTGATATCGTGTATGGTTTCTTGTCATGCCTTTGCCCCTGTTTCCTGCCCTTCGTGTTTGTTCTTCTAGCTGTGTGTTCTGTTGTTTGATAGTTAGTTTTTCCCATTGTGGACCTTTCTTTGTGTTTACCTTTTTGTTACTTATATACTAAACTGCGTTTGGATCCTAACCACCCGTCTGCATTCTCCTGCTTCCACAAACGTTACAGAACGATCGACCCAAACTATGGATCCAGCGGTTTTACGAGCTCGATGCCGTCTGCTCGATTTAAAGCAGGAGGACCACCCAATCGAAGACCACATTCAGGACTTTCTCCGTCTGGCAAGTGTCTCAGCCTTTCCGGACCCAGCCTTGGTGGTCTTCTTTAGGGACAACTTGAATCCATCTCTGAAGGAGCGGCTGCCACAAGCGATGCGGGGCTGGACTCTCTGCGACTTCCTGGTGGCGACCCTACTGGTGTGCGACTCAGCGCTCACTGTGGGCGTTGCTGAGAAGGACCCTACCTCACCATCCACAGTGGAGTCTCTTCAGCCACCCCCGGCGCCCCCTGTAACACCAGCCCCACCTGTCAGCGAACCGACCCCCATGCCAGTCGTGCTCCCAGAACCCACACGGTCCACTTCGTCTGCCCGGAGGAGGGAGAGAAGACGGGCTTCCGCCTCCCGGTACACGCCTGCCCCGGTCTGCGAGCCAGAGCCCACGCCTTCCCCGGTCTGCGAGCCAGAGCCCACGCCTGCCCCGGTCTGCGAGCCTGAGCCCACGCCTGTCACTGTGAGCGAGCCTGTGCCCTCGTCAACCACGGTCAATCAGCCAGTGCCTGTCGCCCCAGAGGTCAGTGAGCCAGTGCCTGTCGCCCCAGAGGTCAGTGAGCCAGTGCCTGTCGCCCCAGAGGTCAGTGAGCCAGTGCCTGTAGCCTCGACCGTCCCTGAGCCAGCGGCTGTAGCCTCGACCGTCCCTGAGCCAGCGCCTGTAGCCTCAACCCTCCCTGAGCCAGCGCCTGTAGCCTCGACCGTCCAAGAGCCAGTGCCAGTAGCCATGACCGTCCAAGAGCCAGCACCAGTAGCCATGACCGTCCAAGAGCCAGTGCCAGTAGCCATGACCGTCCAAGAGCCAGCGCCAGTAGCCATGACCGTCCAAGAGCCAGCGCCAGTAGCCATGACCGTCCAAGAGCCAGTGCCAGTGGTCGTGTCTGCCCAAGAGTCAGTGCCAGTGGTCGTGCCCGTCCAAGAGTCAGCTCCTCCCGAGCCTCCTAGGGCTCCGCCTCTCCAGTCTCTCAAGTCTTCCAGGGCTCCTCCTCTCGAGCCTCCCAGGGCTCCGTCTCCCAAGTCTCTCGAGTCTTCCAGGGCTCCTCCTCCCGAGCCTCCCAGGGCTCCGCCTCTCGAGCTTCCTGAGCCTTCCAGGGCTCCGCCTCTCGAGCTTCCCGAGCCTCCCAGGGCTCCGCCTCTCAAGTCTCTCGAGTCTTCCAGGGCTCCTCCTCCCGAACCTCCTAGGGCTACACTTCTCCAATCTCTCGAGTCTTCCAGGGCTCCTCCTCCCAAGCCTCCCAGGGCTCCGTCTCCCAAGTCTCTCGAGTCTTCCAGGGCTCCTCCTCCCGAGCCTCCCAGGGCTCCGCCTCTCAAGTCTCTCAAGCCTTCCAGGGCTCCGCCTCTCGAGCTTCCTGAGCCTCCCAGGGCTCCGCCTCTCAAGCCTTCCAGGATTCCGCCTCTCAAGCCTCTAGATCCTTCCAGGGCTCCGCCCCTCAAGCCTCCCAGGGCTCCGCCCCTTAAGCCTCTCGAGCCTCCCAGGGCTCCGCCTCTTGAGCCTTCCAGGGATCCGCCCCTCAAGCCTCTCGAGTCTTCCAGGGCTCCGCCTCTCAAGTCTCTCGAGCCTTCCAGGGCTCCGCCTCTCAAGTCTCTCGAGCCTCCCAGGGCTCTGCCCCTCAGGTCTCTCGAGCCTCCCAGGGCTCCGCCCCTCAGGTCTCTCGAGCCTTCCAGTGCTCCGCCCCTCAGGTCTCTCGAGCCTTCCAGGGCTCCGCCTCTCAAGCCTTCCAGGACTCTGCCTCTCAAGCCTCTCGAGCCTTCCAGGGCTCCGCCTCTCAAGCCTTCCAGGACTCCGCCCCTCAAGTCTCTCGAGTCTTCCTGGGCTCCGCCTCCCGAGCCTCCTACGGCTCTTCTCCCCGAACCTCTTACGGCTCTGCTCCCAGAGACTCTAAAGCCTCATATGGCGCCACCTTCCTCGGCTCCGCCTCCTGAGCCTTCCTCGGCTCCACCTCCAGAGCCTTCCAGGCCTCCGCCTCTAGAGCCTCCTACAGCGCCACCTCCATTGGCTCCGCCTCCAGAGCCTTCCAAACCTCAGCCTTTAAAGCCTCCTATGGCGCCACCTCCCTCGGCTCCGCCTCCAGAGCCTTCCAGGGCTTCGCCTCTAGAGCCTCCTACGGCACCACCTTCATTGGCTCCACCTCCCGAGCCTCCCACGGCTCCACCTCCCGAGCCTCCCACGGCTCTGCCTCCTGAGCCTCCCACGGCTCTACCTCCTGAGCCTCCCATGGCTCTGCCTCCTGAGCATCCCACGGCTCCGCATCCTGATCCCCCCGAACCTTCCTCGGCTCCGCCTCCTGAGCCTCCCACAGCTCTGCCTCCTGAGCCTCCCACGGCTCCACCTCCTGAGCCCCCCGAACCTTCCTCGGCTCTGCCTCCTGAGCCTTCCTCGGCTCCGCCTCCTGAGCCTCCCTCTGCTCTGCCTCTTGAGCCCCCCACGGATGACCTATTGAGTTATTATATGAGATAGCTTTGTAACAAATTCAGTCCAGGCCTTAAGCGTTTTTGGTTTGGCTTTGTTAATTCTCGCTGTAGTAAGTTGTAATAGTGCAATGTATTTAATTTCTATGAGCCACATGTTACCTGCTGGAATTGTGGGCTCATGCCAAATCTTGAAGATAATCTTTTTGGCTGCAGTTAGAGCAGTGTAAAGAATCCTACGCTGGCTCACAGTCAGATCAAGATCTGCATCATCATTCAACAAACAGAGACTGGGGTGCTTAAGGATTACCTTATCACATAGTTCTGTCACAACTTGAAATACCTCATCCCAAAAGTTACCAATATGTTGGCATTCATAAAACATGTGCATATAAGTACCCACAGTATTTGAATTACAGAGTGAGCAGAAGGGGGTAGGCAAGCGCTTCATTTTGTGCAAGATATTTGGAGTAGCGTAAGCCCTATGAAGCAGTTTATAGTGTATTAACTGATGGGCAAGATTTTTTGACATTGTTGGAGTAGTGTCCCATATCCAGTCCCAATTTAGTTTGCAAGGAGCTAATTCCTTTTCCCATATCGTGGTGATGGGGAGCTTTCCGCAGCTGTGCTTGAGCAGTCTGTTGTAAATGAATGACACTGCTCCTCGTGTCTGTGAAAAGTTCACACAGTCCATAAAAGGGTGAGAGTCCAAGTTACAGTTCCATGGTACTCCATAAGCGTGCATTGCGCTTCTCAGCCTTAAATACAGAAAGTAGGAATGTCCAGGAAGATTATAACACTCTTTCAGATCTTGAAAAGACCTTAACCCCTGATTATTGAATATATCACCAAGAGTATGTACACCTTGATCCGACCATGGCTTAAAAACAAAAGGTCTGTTGTCAGATTGCAAATTATGATTATACCAGATCGGCGATTCAGATGAGAACTTGATGAACTTCCCATGAATTTGCACACCTCCTGCCAAATTTTAAAAGAATTGTACACAATTGTATTCCCAAACCTTAGGTCTTTCTTTGATAAACCAGTGAATAAAATATCCTGGAGCCGATGTGGAAGCACAGCTGATGCTTCCACGTCCCGCCAGGCGATCCGCGAGTCAACCTGTAACCCAAAAGTACAATTGTAAGTTCGGAAGTGACAAGCCTCCTTTGTCAGATCTTCTCTGCAATGTTGAGAGTTTAATTCTTGGTCGTTTCTTATTCCAAATGAATTTTGTAATCAAGGAATTCATCTCTTTAAAAAAGGTTATACGGGGAGATAAAGCAATCATGGAGAACAGAAATAAAAGTCGAGGGAGGATATTCATTTTAATGATTGCAATTCTGCCTTGCAGTGAGACTAAAATAACGTCCCATCTCTGTAAATCTTGTCTGATGGTAGTAAATAAAGAACTATAATTTTCTTTAGAGATAGTCTGCAGTGATGGAAAGCTCTGAATTCCCAGATATTTAAATGTCTTACTAATTGGGATCGAGGAGGACGCTAATGCAGTATTTGTTGACGCAGACAGGGGCATTAATACAGATTTTCCCCAATTAATTTTGTAACCACTTACGACGCTAAAGTCATTAAATATTTTAAGACACTGAGGTAGAGAAGAGGAAACATTAGACATGTAGAGAAGAATATCATCCTCGAAAAGAGAGATAGAATGCTTGGAGTCGCCAACAATAATCGGGGAAATAATATGGTCCTGCCGAATTGCCTGCGCTAAGGGCTCTAATGAAATTGCAAATAACAAGGGCGATAAAGGGCAACCCTGTCTAGTGCCTCTATTCAACGGGATTGCATCCGAACAGCACAACCCCGTTGAAACCCGTGCGGAAGAGTTAACATAGAGAGTCTGAATCATATGAATAAAACGAGGGCCAAATCCAAAACGGGTTAAGGCAGACCATAAATATGTCCACTCGACCCGGTCAAAGGCTTTCTCCGCGTCTAGCGAGAGGATAGCACGTTGTTCATTAACTGGGTCGGGTGAGTCGATGATGTTCAAAAGGCGTCGCACGTTATCTGCGGCAAAACGTTCCTTAAGAAATCCTGTCTAGTCGTGGGCGATTAGGAAGCTGGCAACTGATCCCAACCGATGGGCTAGAACCTTAGCATATAACTTGACATCCGTACCAATTAGTGAAATCGGCCTGTAGCTAGAACAGCATAAGGGTTCTTTCCCTTTTTTCAGTAGAAGAGAAATAAGAGCGGTGTTCTGATCTCTATGGAAACAACCCGTATCAATAGCAAAATTTATGGAGTCAAGGAGGAGTGGTCCAATCAAATCCCATATCGCCAGATACAGCTCCGGGGGTAAACCATCCAGACCAGGGGCCTTACCCTTATTCATAACTTCTAAAGCCTCCTTCAATTCTTTTAATTCTATTGGAGAATCAAGAAAAGCACATTGCTGCTCGCTTAATTGGGGTAGATCTAAATTTAACAGAAAATCAATGACAGGTTGTTCATTCACTCCCACCTCAGATCTGTATAGATGCTCATAAAATTCCTTGAATATCCTATTTACATCACCCGGAGCCGTGTGAAGAACATCTGCATTGTCGTTAATGGCAGTTATTGAGGCCAAGGCGTTTCAACCTTAACGCCATTAATTTGCCTGGCCGTTCTCCATTAAAATAGTAATTTTGTTTGGTACGGTGAATCAAAAATTCTACCCTTTTTAGTAAGATCGCCTTGTAGTCAGTTTTAAGATTCCCCAGGATTCTGCTTTTCTGTTCCGTAAAAGTTTTTTAAGATCCTTCTCTACACATTTAATCTGAGCCTCCAAACGGGTTCATTGTTTTACTCTGGATTTATTTACATAGGAGGCAAAAGAAATACAGTTTCCTCTCAAAAAACACTTGGTTGTTTCCCATAGGATCTGTGGATTAGTGGCTGAGCTCGAATTTTCTTTGAGAAACAGAGATAATTTAGAACGTAACTGTTTTACAAAATCTTCATTTTGCAAAAGAGTTGTATTCATACGCCACCTTTTGGAGCTTAGGGGAATTATCGGAGGAGCTAGATTACAAATCACAGCGGAGTGATCTGAAATCAGTATGGGTAAAATATCAATAAGGTTTACACCTTGAGTAAGAGATTTAGAAATCAGAATGTAATCTAGCCTCGAAAATGATTTGTGACGTGCAGAATAAAAAGTATAATCTCTACAGCTCTCATTCTTCACTCTCCAGATATCACATAAGTCGTTATCAGCAATGAGCTCGTTTAACGACTTCGAAGCCTGATCACCATGAACAGAGACAAGGGATCTATCGGTTAAGGGGTTACAAACTGCAATAGCATCTATTCCTACGACCAGGTTGTAGTCAACAAAATTAAGTAGGGATTTGGTAAGAGATGTAAAAAAATCTACATCATAATTATTAGGGGAGTATACTGAGAAGAGAACCATTTTCAAATTATTCCATGAACCTGACACATATGTAAACCGCCCGTTTTCATCCCCTCCCGTTTTCTCTATTAGAAACGGGAATTTTCTGTTCTGAAGAATAATAACTCCTCTTGATGCACTATTATACGATGAAAAAGCTATCACTTTAAAATGTCTATTCTGAAAGCGGGTAACATCAGGAGCCTTGAGATGGGATTCTAGTATTAGGACCATGTCAGTTCGTTTGCGATGAAGATAATCTAGGCATTTGGATCTTTTTACGGGAGAATTTAGACCACTGACATTCCACGATATCACATTAAAGTCCCTCATTCTATCACAATATAATTATACATCAGACAAAGGTAGCCATAGTAACCGAACGCATCGATAAGAATTTCACCCCCAAAAAACACAAATAGTACAACAAAAACGGCAAACCCTGGTAGTTCTAACATTGTAATGGTTAAATACAATAGAAAAACAAAAACCAAATTACTATCGGCAGCTTGCAGAGAGGAAGAACACCCTCTCTTATCTGCCTGGAAAGCAAATTTAGTCGAGGCCATGCACTCGGACTATGAGTGGCAACAGTTACTCAAGCATCAGCATCTCTCACCTGAGTGTCCATCACAGCGAAAATTAAACCTATATCCCTACTCAAAGTGCCATAATAGAAAACAAAGAAGGCCGAATTTACTCATCAGGCATCCCTGTAGGCGCGGTGGTGTCCATTTCCGTAGTGGCGCTCAGAGACGTGATGAAACGCTCCAGGTCTCCGGGGGTTTTGAAGAACAATTGCTCCTGGCCGTTACGTACTTTGACCGATGTAGGGTAAAGCAGGAATGACTCGATGCCTAATTGCTGAAGGTGTTTCCTCCCTTCGGCCATAGCTTTCCTTTTTTTGGACGTTCCCTGGCTAAAGTCAGGAAAGAACCTTAAAATACTCCCTTCATAACTCCCTGTAGGATCGCCTGTCGGTCATTGTAACGAAGGAGTTTGAAAATCAAAGTGCGCGCTCTATTCCTGGAGGGATCCTCGTTCGCGTAGAGGCGGTGCGCCCGTTCAATCTCGATCGTCTTCCCTTGTAGAGCTGGAATCCACTTGGGAATATGGGTCTGCAAGAACTGAATTGCATTCCCTCCTTCAGCTCCTTCCCGCAGGCCCACCAACCTTAGGTTATTTTGTCTGGATTTATCTTCATAAAGAAATAGTTTCTCCTGGAGCTCCTCTAGGCAAGACTTGTTAGCAATCGAGTCCCTTTTAACATCCCGCACCGTAGCCTGGATTTTGTCACATCTACTGCCGAATGATTTGACATCCTTTTCCAGCGAGTCAAATCGTGCTGTAATCATCGATATTTCCTCGCGAACGATCGTCGACATGCTTAGTTTTATGGCGCTCAGTTGCTTATCAAGCATTTCAGCAATGGCGTCGTGAAGGTGCTCGTCGTCTTTATACCTTTTCTTCAACGGGGAGTGGATTAAATCTCGTTTAGATGCCATCTAGAGTGCCACTAAAACAAGGAATTTACATAAAATTCGGCCAAAAACTTAGTAGGGATAGAAAAATCTGAAAAAAAGACAACTGAGGCAGAGCGTCGATATTAAGCAGCCATCACCGTCCGCTGCGCATGTGCATCCCTTGGACTGCCTTCTTGCTCTCGTGCCCCCCCTGGTCCGCCCGTATCCTCCTGGTGCCTTCTTTTATTTGTTTCTTTTCTAGGATCGTCTGGAATCCGATCCTTTGAGGGGGGGCTTTGTTATGTATACCTTGTCTTGTCTCACTGTTGCCCTTTGTTTGTCATTTTTGTCACTTTTTGAGTTCCTTAGTTTTCACTTTTGTCACCCTTGTAGCTCCATAGTGCACTCATCATTGTTTTCACCTGTGTCTCGTTCAGTCTTCATTTTGCCCGTGTATTTAAACCCTGGTTCTTTGTTTAGTCACTGTCGATCGTTGTTTGTTTGATGTTGATATCGTGTATGGTTTCTTGTCATGCCTTTGCCCCTGTTTCCTGCCCTTCGTGTTTGTTCTTCTAGCTGTGTGTTCTGTTGTTTGATAGTTAGTTTTTCCCATAGTGGACTTTTCTTTGTGTTTACCTTTTTGTTACTTATATATTAAACTGCGTTTGGATCCGAACCACCCGTCTGCATTCTCCTGCTTCCACAAACGTTACAAGAAGAGAGCACCTGTAGATGAACCGTGCAATGAAGGTTTTACCCACGAGAGTATAACCTAGGTCATGCGGTTGTCCTATCATTGTAAAATTAGAAGCTCAGAATAGATGTGTCCACCTGAGGAATGCATTTCTCCTGAAAAGGGAGGGGATTACAATCTTGCACCTTATCACTGCCGTCATGTGATTGGTTAGTGACATTCCAAATGTGTCCACCCACCGAGATCAGCTCCTATTTTCCTGAGACTAATTTGTTAAAACAAATATTTTTATTTAAATTTCTATCAGTGCATTATTTCCTTTGCAAACCACTTTCAAAACACTCAAAGGAACATGTCAATTATATTGATTGCAATGATTTTTGAACTTTCCTGAAATTATTATGGCAGAAATGGTTCTTTTTGAACCTCACAGTTCTTTGAGTCAATATAGAAGGTGTGTGTTGCAAATATTTACCAATTTCTTGACTTCAAAGTTTGTGTGGAAACTCAGAGCCTCTCTTTGTTTCAGTTGCTCCAGCCAAATTGCCCAGCCCATCAACAGAACCGGTTTGATGGTCCTGTAGACATCCTGTAGTCATTCACACCTACCCAGATAGCAAAAAATATCCGCACGGCTTCTTTTTGCTGCCGACCCTAAGCTGTCGGCTATAGGTGCGTCCCACTGGCGGGGAAGAAACGTTTGCCACCAAATTCGTCACTCCCATTTCTTGCGAGATGCCGCCGGCGAACAGCTGGCGGGCCGACTGCTTCATTTTCTCTGGCAGTTGCCTCCATCTAATGGACCGAGGCCGGCTGGCGGCAAGCCGCTTTGAAATACAAGGATTTCTAATCTCAAAATCGACCAGCCATGTTGGCTATTATTATTTTTTGCTCCAAAGCCATTAGGGTTTATAACAGATTCTTGACTCTTGATTCCATGATAAGGTAAGGTTTAGGACATGACATTTAAATTACTTTGAAACTCTGAAGCGATTATACAGTAATATATGTAAAATATATAGAATTATTTTATGCACTTAGGTGAAAATTGTTTACATTTCTTTGATTGATGCACATTTGAGACATGCACCAATAAACCAAAAATAATTCCTTTTGTAAAACTTACTTGGCAATAAATATCTTTCTGATTCTGATTAGGTTTTAAATTAGATATTTAATTCATGGTATGAACAATTTAACAGAATAAATTGATGAAGTTAGACTTTTCACCAATGCCTGACTATCAGTGAACAGTGAAAGACATCTGCAACATGGCCAAAATATTGGGTATACTTTATATTTTTATTTTTTTATTTGCAACCATGGTAATATCTATCATAAACATGAAAATCCCTGTTTTGACGTGAAGGATAAACCCAATGACAAAGCTAAATTATCCTCTGGTTTCACAGTTGCGCAGAAATTTTGTTTATGTCTTTACAATTTTTCCAACCTCGATTTTTTTTTAGTTATTTTACCTTTTGCAGGTAAGTGATTAATTTGCAATTATGACCTGTACAAATGTTTAAGAAAGTGTTAAAGTCCCTTTAAAGGCAATAAAATACAATCTAAACACATTATAAATATTAAAAATGTATTGCTAAAACACATTACAAAGACTGTGAACTGTGAAGTACTGAATAGCCTACGTGCACAAGCGTAGTGACGAACTTCCGCTGTCGCCAGCAGTCGGCATATCTGTTTCCGGTTTACTTGCGCGTCGCCCAAAATGTCTGTTTTTACTCGATGTCTCCAGGATCTTCCTAAAATAAGCATCAGCGATGTTCATCGCATTGTTGATGCCTGGTCCCCTGCTCCGACAAGCAAGAGGGACAAGGGCTTTAAACTCTACATATCGAATTATCTGCACAACTACAATGGTAAGTATTTTAATCTAATGTGGTGTGCCGGCAGATAGTGGCTAAGCTAGTTTGCCACGTGTTCATTTTTTATATAACGTTAGTATAGAAACTTGTTTTTTCATAGTTTTAAAGCAGACTGTTTGTTAATTTTTTGATATTTGTAATATCAATTGTATTAACTTGCTCTCCTCTCAGTTTCTAATAAAGATCAGGGCACAGGTGAAGTCACTGTCAGGGCATTGTGCTACAGGTCCATGAGGAAAGCAGAGAAACCTCACAGTTTGAGTGTATGGTGAAGCTAGAATTGATAAGACAGCAGTTATAGGCTTGTTACTTTAATAGCCCGGTGTTCCTGGGGATTTAGCAAAGGTAATTCATGTTTATAATAACTCTTTAAAATTGGCAGGTGAGTTTACCTTGCTGGTCCACATTTGGGTTACTCTATGCCTTCTTGTTCATGTTATAAGCTTGTTACTTATTATAACCCGGTGTTCCCGATGTTCCTGGGGACTCGGCTAAGGTTATTCATGTTTAATGTAACTCAAATCATATGAAAACATCTCGGGTTACATGTGTAACCGTTGTTCCCTGAAAAAAGCGGAACGAGATGCTGCGCTGCTAAGCACTACGGGGAACAACCCTAGTTGTGACTGAGCTGAATAATGTGTGCAACACGTCAGTGAACATTGACCAGAATTTATAGCCTCGGCTGATGTAATCATTAGATGCACCTGCGGCCAGGCTATAAATGGATACATCACCAGGTGTTGTCAGATACTTCTTTTTGAAGAGCAGTCCTGGGACGTCCCAGTGCGGCAAAGCAGCGCAGCATCTCGTTCCGCTTTTTTCAGGGAACAAGGGTTACACATGTAACCCGAGACGTTCCCTTTACAAAAAGCTTCACTACAATGCTGCGCTGCTAAGCGCTACGAGGAACGCAATACCCACGCCGCCGCACTTGGGGCTCTCCGGACCCCTACGGTTGTGCAGTGTACTCACAAAAACGCGAGAGGTCTCAGACATGAGCTTGAGATGTCAACTCAAGGGCATAAGACAACATCTAAACCATTACACTTTGATGAATGTGTGCGGAGAGGACCAGCCTGCCGCATCACAAACTTGTTTCGGCATGGGCTGAGATGTCGACTCAAGGACATAAGAGCCCGGAGTAGCAAAGCATCTAACCCGTAAAGTTCGATAAATGTGTGCGAAGAGAACCCTATCGCAACACAAACTTGTCATAAAAACTGATGAATGTGAGCGGAGACGACCAGCCTGCCGCATCACAAACTTGTTCAGGCATGAGCTGAGATGTCGACTCAAGGGCATAAGAGCCCGGAGTAGCAAAGCATCTAACCCATAAAGTTCGATGAATGTGTGCGAAGAGAACCCTATCTGTCACGAACACAGAGAGCGCCTCCCCCTTCAGTCATCGGAGATCAGATTCTCTGGAGTATTGACCGCTAAGACTACATTTCCCATAAGCCCGCATACCTAGGTCTGATTACTCCACAGCTGTTCCCTGTTTCCCACGCTCTATATAAACCACCCAGCTCAGTCACTCCTTGCGAAGTCTTGTTTGCCCCGGCGACACTAACAAGCAAGTTACTCTCTGATTCTCCTTACTAGTTATTCTGTGTACCGATCCAGCCTGTTATTTAGACCCTGTCAGTTTGCTGCCTGCCTTGTTTACCTCTTGCCTGTTCCGCACTACGTTTGGTTGCTGCCTGCCCAGACCTCTGTCCGTTCTAGTTACTCTATTGCCTGCCTGCTACATTCTCTGTTTGCCTGCCCACGACCTTGCCTGTACGACTTGTGCTTTGTTCATATTAAACTACCGCAGATGGATCCCAACTTGCCTGAGTCCTCATTACAGAAGACTTCGCCACACCATGATCCAGCGGTGATTTCGCGCATGACGGAAGAACTCACAGCCCAAGCTAATCAGCTGTCAGCCCAACAACAACAGCTCGTTCGGCTTACAGCAGCAGTTGAGGAGATGATGCGCTCCATGCAGGTACTGCACCAGCCTACACCCGCACCCGCACCGGCACCTGCAATACCTCAAACCAGCTCGGCGGCGACCGCCACGCCCCTCCTAGTAACCTCCGCGAGCCCACGACTCGCGCTACCTGAGAAGTTTGACGGTTCACCGTCAAAATGCAAGGGGTTCGTCATGCAATGCTCGCTGTTCCTCTCTCAGCAACCGGCACTATACCCCTCTGATGAGAGCAAAATTCTTCTTATGAACTCCGTCCTCACTTTTAGAGCCCTAGATTGGGCAACCGCACTTTGGACCAACCAAGGATTTGCTCAATTTACCTTCGAATCCTTCCGACAAGGCTTGATTGATGTTTTTGATCACCCTGAGGGCGGTAAGAACGCCGGCGAGCAACTTCTGGCTCTCCGCCAAGGCAAGCGTACAGCTGCGGACTACGCACTCTCCTTTCGAACCCTCGCAGCCCAAACAGGCTGGCTCGAATCCACTCACAAGCTCCTCTTCCGGCAGGGCCTTGATACTGAACTCCAATCCGAGCTGGCTTGTCGTGATGAAGGTATTTCTCTGGAGCAATTCATAACATTGGCAATCCGCATAGACAGCCTCATCCGTTCCAGACGCCCAGCCCGGTGGTCTACACCTCCTTCTCCGGTGCACCAGCCAGCCAACTCTTCAGAGCCCATGCAGGTCGACCGGTCACACATCTCTCCCGAGGAAAGGGAACGCCGTTACGCCAACCGCCTCTGTCTATACTGCGGCCAAAATGGACATCAACGCTTCAACTGCCCGACACACCCATCACAAGCTTCACATCCCGGGGTGAGTCTGCTCATCTCCTTTACTTTACCTGGAACCTGCCTCGAAGTATCCATTAAACTAGCCTACCTGTCAACCAGTACTAACACCCAAGCTTTGATTGACTCTGGGGTGGCGGGGAACTTTATTGATGAGTCTTTCTGTGAACAGTATCAAATTCCTCTGACGGCGTGCAATCCTCCTTTGACAGTGGCGGCGCTAGATGGTCGGCCCCTGGGATCCGGCAGAGTATGTTACACCACCCGAGACATCCTCCTGCAGGTGGGGGCACTACACACCAAAACCATACGCTTCTACGTCATCCAGTCTCCTCGCAACCCTGTAATTCTTGGCTTTCCCTGGCTCCGACTACACGACCCACGAATTTCCTGGCGGGACAATCAACTCTCTCAGTGGGGTCCCAACTGTTCTACGAGATGTCTGTGCACCATTCGACCTACCCCCATGGGGACCACCCACGTCGTAAGAAACTCCGACACATTCCCAACGATTCCTCCAGCTTACGTTGACCTCAGTGAAGCCTTCAGCAAGGCCAAGGCGTCACTACTTCCACCACATCGTTCCAGCGACTGTGCTATGAGCTCCACCCCGGGGCTTCACCGCCCTGTGGCAGAATCTATCCCCTGTCTGAACCTGAATCTCTCGCCATGAAATCCTACATAGAGGAGGAACTAGCCAAGGGGTTCATCCGACACTCCACCTCCCCAGCTGCAGCCGGCTTCTTCTTCGTGGGCAAGAAAGATGGCTCGTTACACCCCTGTATTTACTATCGTGGCTTGAACGACGTCACAGTAAAGTTCCGATACCCACTGCCCCTAGTTCCCTCGGCCCTGGAACAACTGAGGTCGGCAAAGATTTATACTTAGTTGGACCTCCGAAGTGCCTACAACTTGATTCGCATCCGGGAGGGGGACGAGTGGAAGACCGCCTTTTCCACCACCAGCGGCCATTACGAATATCGGGTCATGCCGTTCGGCCTGTCCAACAGCCCCTCAGTGTTCCAATCCTACGTTAACGACGTCTTCAGGGACATGCTCAATAGGTGCCTGATTGTATACATCGATGACATCCTGATCTACTCCGATTCCCTCAAGGAACACATCGTCCAGGTTAGAGCGGTTCTGAAGCGTCTAATCCAACACCAGTTGTATGCCAAGGCTGAGAAATGTGAGTTCCACTTGAGATCTGTTGCCTTCCTGGGGTACATCATAAGCCCTGAAGGGGTGGCCATGGACGACAATAAGGTCCAAGCCGTGCTAAACTGGCCTCAACCCACCACGGTGAAAGAACTCCAACGCTTTCTGGGATTCTCCAACTTTTACCGGAGATTCATCAGAAACTTCAGCACCGTCGCCTCACCTCTCACCGCCATGGTAAAGGGGAATCAAAACAAACTTCACTGGACCCCCGACTCCCTCCGGGCCTTCGCTCAGCTAAAGGAGCGCTTTACCTCCGCACCCATTGTGCACCACCCTGACCCTGACATACCGTTCGTCGTGGAGGTGGACGCCTCGAACACGGGCATTGGAGCGATCCTCTCCCAACGCCACGGTAACCCTCCTAAGCTATTTCCCTGCGCCTTCTACTCCTGCAAGCCGAACAAAATTATGACGTCGGCAACTGTGAACTCCTGGCTATGAAAGCCGTGCTGGAGGAGTGGCAACATTGGTTGGAGGGGGCCAGATATCCGTTCCAAGTTTTCACGGATCATCGCAACCTTGAATACCTTCGCTCTGCCAAGAGACTCAACCCCAGGCAGGCCAGATGGGCTCTATTCTTTACTCGCTTTGACTTCACTATTTCTTACCTCCCCGGGTCCAAGAATGTCAAGGCCGACTCCCTCTCTCGGCAGCACGAAGCCACACCTCCACGTTTTGACGCCGAGCCCATAGTTCCTCCCGACTTGGTTCTTACCCCTGTCCAGTGGGACCTCATGGCAGACATCACCCAGGCTCATACCACCGCTCTGCCTCCACCTGAATTTCCGCCCAACCGGACCTTTGTACCTCCTAGTCTGCGGGAAAGGGTCATGCGCTGTGTACATGACGCACCGCACTCCGGACACCCGGGCATCACGGCCACTGTCCGCCTACTGCGGAACCACTTCTGGTGGGAGACACCGTCGGACGACACCACCGACTTCGTGAACAAGTGTCAGTCCTGCAACATAGCCAAGACCCCTAAACAACCGCCAGCTGGTCTGCTTCAACCACTACCCATACCTCGACATCCCTGGTCGCATATCGCTGTGGACTTCATTACTGACCTACCCAACTCTCAACACCATACCACAATTCTAACCGTCATTGACCGATTCTCCAAGGCCTGCCGCCTCATACCCCTGCCCAAACTGCCATCAGCCCTGGAGACCGCTGAACACCTGTTGCAATATGTATTTCGTTACTATGGACTTCCTGAGGACATTGTCTCGGACCGGGGCCCACAATTCACGTCCAGGGTATGGAAAGCTTTCTTCCACCACCTAAACGTCAACATCAGTCTCACTTCTGGGTACCACCCGCAGTCCAACGGTCAGACGGAATGCCTGAATCAGGAAATAACAAAATTCCTCCGAACGTATTGCCATCGCAATCAGGCGGATTGGAGTCGCTACCTTCCGTGGGCCGAATATGCCCAGAACTCTCTCCTCAAACCCTCAACCAACTTGACACCGTTCAAATGCATTCTGGGTTACCAACCCCCTCTCTTCCTGTGGTCCGGCGAACCCTCAGAGGTCCCCGCAGTCAACGACTGGCTGCAGCGCAGTGAGGCAGTGTGGGACCAGGCCCACGTAGACCTGTAACAGGCAGTGAACCGTTCCAGAGAGCAAGCCAATCGCCACCGTCGTCCCGGCCACAGTTACATCCCTGGTCAATGGGTTTGGCTCTCAACCCGAGACCTCCGTCTGCACCTGCCATGCAAGAAACTCAGTCCTAGGTATGTGGGTCCCTTCAAAATCCTTAGACAAATTAACCCAGTTTCTTTCCGTTTGCAACTCCCTGCTAATTACCGTATTTCTCCTACTTTCCATGTCTCCCTGCTCAAACCGGCTGATGCTCCGAGGACTGAGGAGGAGGTGCCTCCCGGACCCCTCCCCATGATTGTGGGCGGTGAGGAGGCCTTTCTGGTGCGCACTCTGCTCGACTCCAGGCGTCACCGAGGTCAGATCCAATACCTGGTGGATTGGGAGGGGTACAGCCCGGAAGAAAGATCCTGGGTCAGTGCCAATGACATCCTTGACCCTAACCTCATCACAGAGTTCCACCGGATCTATCCCGAGAGACCGGCCCCTCGACCTCGGGGGAGACCCCGACGCAGGTCGCATCCTCGCGTCCGGAGCCGCTCACAGGGGGGGGCTCTGTCACAAACACAGAGAGCGCCTCCCCCTTCAGTCATCGGAGATCAGATTCTCCAGAGTATTGACCGCTAAGACTACATTTCCCATAAGTCCGCATATGTAGGTCTGATTACTCCACAGCTGTTCCCTGTTTCCCACGCTCTATATAAACCACCCAGCTCAATCACTCCTTGCGAAGTCTTGTTTGCCCGATGACACTACCAAGCAAGTTACTCTCTGATTCTCCTTACTAGTTATTCTGTGTACCGATCCTGCCTGTTACTTAGACCCTGTCAGTTTGCTGCCTGCCTTGTTTACCTCTTGCCTGTTCCGCACTACGTTTGGTTGCTGCCTGCCCAGACATCTGTCCGTTCTAGTTACTCTATTGCCTGCCTGCTACATTCTCTGTTTGCCTGCCCACGACCTTGCCTGTATGACTTGTGCTTTGTTCATATTAAACTACCGCAGATGGATCCCAACTTGCCTGAGTCCTCATTACACTATTGCAACACAAACTTGTAATAAAAACTGATGAATGACGGAGAGGACCAGCCTGCCGCATCACACACTTGTTCAGGTATGAGCTGAGATGTCAACTCAAGGGCATAAGAGCCTGGAGTGCAGAACATCCAAACTAAAAAAGTCCAATGAATGTGTGCGGAGAGGACAACCTGCCACATCACAAACTTGTTTAGGCATGGGCTGAGATGTCGACTCAAGGGCATAAGAGCCCGGAGTGGTAGAACATCCAAACTATAAAAATCTAATGAATGTGTGTGGAGAGGACAACCTGCCGCATCACAAACTTGCTGCAGAGCAAGGTTTTAGAGGAGGAGAGCCCTCTGGTAGAGTGCGCCCTAAAACCTACTGGCGAAGCTTGACCACGCACCTCGTAGGCCCGGGCAATAATGAGGATGCCTCTTTGAGGGCACCCCGCCCACCAAGCCGTGGCAAACCGCAGTGGCGAGGCAAGTGCCCGCTGACAGTTCTTTCTACAGAAAATCCAGAACTGAAGCAAACTGGCAGTTAGCTGGTTCTGTAATAAGAACTTTAGTAGAAGGAAACGCATGCAGGCACATTTGTGCTATGTATGCGTTACTACGATCAGCCCCTCCCGAGGGGGAAGGGGGGGACTGGGTGACTCGGGGAGAAGTAGAGGAGACATTGCGCTATCAACAGAGGCGAAGAGGTCCTCTTCTGCCCTGTAAAATCTACCTAGATCAGTTCCAAGTGGAGGGAGCCCTAGCACTTCAAATGGTCTCGATAACCTCAAGAGAAAACCCTGTGAACCTCATTTGGTACCCTTAGGGGCCAGACATGAAAGGATTCACAATTTGGGCCAAGGATGAGAAGGTTCTCCCTGTTCGGAATCGCCCAAGGCGAGCCGTCGAGGAGAGGAATTAGCTCCGAGAAACATATCCTGTTCGGCCAGCGCAGCGCCATTAATAGGAGGCAAGACCCTTGCTGGTGAACATTGCCAAGACTCCCGGGAGCAGAGAAACCGGGGAAAGAAATGCATACAGACGCATTCTGGGTCATGTATGTGTCTTAACATCCAGACCCAAGGGGGCTGGGTGATTTCAGGGAGAAGTAGAGGAGACATTGCGCTATTCATAGAGGCGAAGAGGTCCACTTCTGCCCTAAGATCTCACCCAAACTTGTTCCAAGTGGAAAAAGCCTGGCATTTAAAAAGGTCTCGATAACCTCAGGAGAAAGCCCTGTGTCCCTCAGTTGGTACCCTTAGGGGCCAAACATGAAAGATTCCACAATTCGGGGCAGGGATGAAATATTGCCCTGTGCCTGAGATAGAAGATCCTTCCTGTTCAGAATCACCCAAGGCGAGCCGCCGAGGGAAGAGATTAGCTCCAAGAACCAAGCCCTGTTCGGCCAGCGCGGTGCTATCAGTAAGAGGCAAAAACCCTTGCTGGCGAACTCTGGGCAACTACTACCTTAGGGTGGAGTTCTTAACTCCCCCGATGGTATTTTCTGTCTGGACCGTAAATCTGCTCCCATATACGGGCATCCAGGGATATAACTGACCTGAGTGACAGGAGCTTACATTGGGCCCTAAGGAGAATCCGACGTCAGAAATACAGCTGACAAGAACGTGGGTCTCCTTGATGATTTATGTAAGAGGCTACCGCTGTATTGTCCACCTGCACCAAGACATGGCAGCCTCAGGAGGAGGTATTTCAGGGCCAGAAATACAGCCATCAACCCGAGACAGTGACTGTGACAACCGAGCTGACGACCCTCCTATCCCCTTAAGCTGGATGACCACTTAAGGCCGCTACCCCACCCGTCAGGGAGGCGTCTGTCGTTAGCAGTCTGCGACAACAAGACGCACCTAGAGTGGGACCCAAGGCAGAAAACCGGTGTCTGAACCACATAGAAAGGGAACGAAGCCTGAGGCGTGTAACCCTTTTTAGCCTAGGGGTTTTGGCCCTTGGAAGAAATCCCCTGGCTTTTGGCCACAACAAAAATGATCTCATGAGCAGAAGGTCCAGAGGGACCACCGTGGACGCGGTCGCCCTGAGACCTGGAAATCGTTGATACTGATAACAGTGCAACCTTGGCCTAGCCTGACTTTGCTCAGGGTGATCTGAATGGACTCAATCCTAGCGGGAGACAGTTGGGCCCGCATTGTGATTGAACTCCATACGATGCCCCAATAGACAGTGTTCGGAGTGGGAGAGAGGACGCTTTTCTTGGCTTTAAGCCTCAACCCCAGAGAAACGAGCTAAGACGATGTCCCTGTGCTGAACTGCCAGTTCCTGGAACTGCGCTAGGATCAGCCAGTCATCTACATAATTCAGAATGCAGACGCCCCGGAGTCGCAAGGAACCAGCGCTACATCATGCATTGTGAATGTGCAGGTAAAAAGGGCTAGGCTGAGTGAAAGAACCTGATCCTGGAAGACTTCGCCCCCGGAAGCGAACATCAGGAACTTTCTATGTTGTGGCAGAACTTTTAAATGAAGTATAGAAGTGCGTCATAAGATCGATGGTGACCAGCCAAACGAGTTGTAGGGCTTGAGACACAACCGTCTTGACAGGCATCGTCTTGGACTTGAACACCCACGGACAGTTCAAGCTTTAAGATCTAAGCCAGACGCCACCCCTCACCCTCCATGGGAAATGGGAAGTATTTAGTGTAATAACCTAACTCTCTCTCTGGAAGGGGAACACATACCATGGCCCCTTTAACCAGGAGATTGAGGTTGAAACACGGAAAAGCGGAGAGTGAATTAAATCCTGACGCCCTTATAAGACCCACAGAAAAGAATATATCTGGCAGAAGTTTCCACGCTGCCAGGATCTCTGTGATGGGTATTATATTTGAACACTTCCTGTTGAGGGGTTGTCGAGTGTTTTGCGTCCTGAATAAAATGCAGGAACAGCGAAAACACGCAATTTTGACGGAAGCCTCTGCAACCCGAAACACCAAGAGGTGGCGGGAATGGAGGGGCTTCGAGGGGGTACCGGGAGGGGTGAAGTGAAGCACGCACCCCGTCCCAAGGGGAGCTACCCCCTAATCTAGGTGCAAGACCGTCAGGGTTTTCTCTTACTAGAAATTATAGTCCTGAGGTCTTGCTTCGGGGGCTGGCGAGGGAGGCGAGACTGTCCCCAATCCCTGGGAGGAGGAGCACGACTCACCACGCTTTGCTTTTGAGCCTCCCTTCAGACAGGACCGAGGCGGGTCTGATGGTTGCTCATCAAGCGCAGAACCCACACTCAGGTCGTCCAGGAGTTCAGCCTGATACGCCTGTAAAAAACAGCATAGTGTGCAGAGCAGCACCAGCCTGACCTGCTGCTTGATAAGCCCTTCCCACTAAAGTGGAGGTTGTCCTACAAGGCTTTGAGGGGAGAGAGGGCTTCTTAAGTGATGATGCCGAGCCCGGCGAGAGATAGCCCGCAAGCGTCTCTTCGACCGGCGGCATCACTGAATACCCCCGTGCCTCAGCACCCATGATGGTCGAATATAATGACGTTGAGGGTATGTGAACACGGGAAGAAAATATATATATATATACATATTTTTTTTTTTATTTATTTTTTTTAGGGGTTCCTCCATGAGCGAAAAAGCTCTTCATGGAGGTTATCAAAGAAGGGAAGGGACTCATGAGGCATTCCCTTTCTTAGACTGGAAGATAAAATCTATCCCCTAATTTGGAGGGTTTTTTGTCTCTTTTTCACGTGGCCAGTCCAATCTGGCAACCGCTTGAGTAACAACATTGAGCAATTCCTCCGTAGATTTTTTTATCGCGGACGGAAAGCTCGGAGGTGGGAAGAGAATCGCGATCCACCTCATGATCCGAAGAAGCATCGGAACACGCTTCGAGATCATGTGAAGGACCAGCTGGGTTTGGAGAGAGAGCAAGAGAAAGGGATCAACCCGTCTCTTGCTCCTCAGCCAAATCCATGCAAGAGCCCCACGAACGATCTTTTTTTTCTCTTTTTCGTGAGTGCTGACTCCCGGAAGCAAGCGAGGCAAGCATGAAGCACTCTGCCTGTTAAAGCAAATCGCAGTGCTCGCACCCACCCTGCTGCAACGTGAGAGCAGCATGCTCTTACCCCCAAACAAACAGAGCAAAAACTGATGTGTGTCGTCTTCAGCTATAGAGCAAGAAGAGGGGAACACGCACCGTTTGCGGCTTTCAGTCATTCTCTCTTTTTTCTTTCTTTTTTTTTTAGAAATATATATATATAATATTTTCTAAACAGAAGAGAAAAGAGAACAACGTTCACTGCACACTGCCTAACTGATTCTAACTCCTAACAGAGGAAAGAAAGTTTTGACACACAGAAACAGAATCGCTCTGAAAAAAGAGTTTCTGATGACACCTAGTGACGTATCCATTTATAGCCTGGCCGCAGGTGCATCTAATGATTATATCAGGCTATAAATTCCAGTCAATGTTCATTGACGTGTTGCACACATTATTCAGCTCGGTCACAACTAGGGTTTTTCCCCGTAGCGCTTAGCAGCGCAGCATCGTAGTGAAGCTTTTTGTAAAGGGAACAGTTATTGTAGGCAGGTAAGTTTCCCTAGCTGGTCCCCTCCGGGTAAAATGCGTTCTTATTCAAGTTTTCAGCTCAGTCATTCCTTTAAGATGCAGTCTTGTGTTATAAGTATTAGGCTATCATGATTAAACGGTGAACAAGTTATATAAATAAGTATTAAAATACCTGTGGATATGCCACTTCCCACTCATGAAAGTTTTATGTTCTACAAAGGAGCACACTCTACAAAGGCCTGATTGGAGATTTGCCTGATCTATCCGTCCTTCAGGTGAGTAGGGATATAACAATAGCAAATTTCACTGTACAGTATGATATATCAACCAAAATCTGTATACCAATATTTCATTATTTTCTTTTTTCTCCCCTTTTACAAACAAATATTCTGCTTCAAAGAAAAAAAATGAAATTGAATTGATGTTCTCATAAGGGTCCTTCATTATGAACTTGTACGCCATGCATAACATACTGTGGATAGAAATTACAGTGAAAGTTACTGGTATGATAATTGTGGTTATATTATATTACTATTATATTTAGTGTATTGCTAATCAATATATTGTTACTTCCCAGGTGACTGCGGCTCACTTCAAGAGCAGGTGAAGCAAGTTGGGACAATGTTGAAGACGTTTGCTCTCACTGGGCAATCAGGTACAACTTGCAAACAACACCTGTTAGGTTAGGTTCAGTTTATTGTCCCCTAAGGGAAACTTGTCTTGCAGCCAGGTAAACATACAGGTGACACAACAGGTAGCCTAAACACCACATACACATACCAATAAACAACACAAACTACTAATTAAAAACACTGTTACAGTATTACCCATCTATGTCATAGAATTGTGCAAATTTAGCAACCGAATTGCACTTGGTATAAAAGAGTTCTTAGTCCTATTGGACTTAAAACAAGGGACTCTAAATCTCCGACCTGAGGGGAGGACCTCAAAAGAACAATGAAGGGGATGATTTACACAGTCCAATATGGCATCTGCTCTCCTCATAACCTGCCTCTCATAAATATTTGTCAAGGAAACCTGTGGACAGCCTATTCATTTACCAGCCACCTTCACAATATGGCGTAGATTATTTTTCTCCCTTAGGCTGATGCCCCCATACCAGGCAACAAAAGCAAAAGTAAGAACAGATTCAATAAAAGATTTATAAAATAAATACAGGATAACCTTATCGACATTAAAATAATTAAGCTTCCTTAGGAAGTACAATCGTTGTTGTCCCTTTTTGCAGATAATCTCTGTGTTAATGTCAAATTTGAGCTTACTGTCTATGACAGTACCCAGGTATTTATACTGCTCTACCACCTCTATGCTTATTCCTTTTATATAGGTGGGTAGAGGAGAACCAGGTTGTTTTCTCCTAAAATCTGTAAACATATCCTTGGTTTTAGAGGTGTTAAGCTGGAGAAAAGAACTGTCGCACCAACTGACAAACTCATCGACCACTGGCCCATGCTGAGATTCATGTTTCTGCAGTAAACTGACAATAACTGTATCATCAGCATATTTCAGGATGTGTCTATTACTATACTGGCTCCTACAATCGTTAGTGTAGAGGATGTATAGTAGAGGTGAAAGTACACAACCCTGCGGGGAGCCAGTGGAAGAGACACGCCTTTCAGAAAGACAACCATTCACCTTAACTCGTTGTGTTCTATTTGTTAAAAAATCCATAATCCAGCTCACAAGATTACTCTCAATATTAAATTCTGATAATAATTTACTAACTAAAACATGTGGCTGGATAGTATTAAAAGCAGAAGAAAAATCTAAAAACAAAAGCCTGGTGTTTGTACCAGGACCCTCTAAATGTCTATAAAGCAGATCTAAAAGTGCAATCTGTGCATCCTCTACCCCCTGCTAGCCCTGTATGCAAATTGGCTGGGGTCCAGGGCCCCACCCACCCTGAACAGCAGAAGTCGCTTTACAATCCTCTCAAATGACTTCATGACCAGTGAAGTCAATGCCACTGGTCTGAAGTCATTTAATGTGCTTGCAGAGTTGCCCTTTGCCACTGGAACTATAATAGACTCTTTCCAAGCCATTGGGACCCTTCCCTGTTCCCAGGACATCTCAAAGATGTCAGCAAACACCCCGCAGAGCTGCTCTGAACAGCACTTCAACAATCTCCCAGTAACTCCATCTGGTCCTGGACTCTTATTTACCTTAGTTCTATTAAATACAGACCTAACCTCCTCCTTTGTAATTGAGAAAGGAATGGATTCTACCTGGGCCTATTCCTCGATTAATTTCTTTAGTTTGTCTGAAAAGTCATGAATATCAAAACGTGAAAAAAAGATGTTCAACGCTTCAGATAACTCGCTATCATATTTATACATTGCCAATTGGACTGGTTTATTATGTGTTTTTGCAAACCTATCATCCTTTTCACACCATCCCATGCTACCTTCAAGTTGTTACTGCCCAATCTTTCCTCTATCTTATTTTTATATTGCAATTTAGCCTTCTTGGTTTCTGCTCTGACCTCCTTAGTTGCCTCCCTAATTTCACACTCATTCCCATTATGAAAAGCCCTATGTTTTTTCATTAACACTTGTTTCAGTGAGCTAGTGACCCATGGCTTATTATGTGCATACACTTTGACATACTTTTTGGGAATAATAAAATCCACACAAAAAGAAATATAACAACATACAACGTCAACAAGCTCATCAATATCAGCAGCAGAGTCAATGAAGACAGACCAATCGGTGCAATCAAAACAACCTTGTAATTTCAGAACAGACTCATCCTCCCAGGTCTCAATCTCTCTAGTTTTGACATCCCCCCTTTTAAGCATAGGTCTATACACCGGGGTGAGTTTAATAATACAATGATCTGAGGATCCTATGGGAGCCAGAGGGGAGGCTTTATAAGCCTCTTTAATTGAACCATAGCACTTGTCCAAAGTTTTATTTTTCCTAGTTGGACATGTGACGTATTGATAAAAATTGAGGGTTTTACTCAGTTTACAGTTATTAAAATCCCCCATAAGCAGACACGGGGCATCCGGGGAAAGAGATTGAAGTCTTTGAGTCACTTTGCGAATAATATCGGCAGCAGTTTGTGTGTTTGCTTTAGGGTGAATATATATTACAGTCACAAATATCTGGGGAAATTCTCTCGGAGATAGAACGGGCGAACGGAGATGGAAAGCAGTTCGATGTCAGGAGTGCATATCTTTTTCCTGACGGTGATGTTCCTACACCACCGCTGGTTTATGTATACACACACACCACCACCCTGAGATTTCCCCGTGGCTTTTGCGTCTCTATCCAACCTGACAGGTGCCCCAAAGCCGCTGATTGAGAAATCCGTGTCGGTGTCTTTAGACGACAGCCACGTCTCACTGAAGGCCATAATACAGGCGTTCCTGTATTCCTGTAAATAGTTTGAGTTTGCTTGAAGCTCATCAATCTTGTTTCTGAGCGACTGAGCATTTGCAAGTATTATTGAAGGGAGCGGAATACGGCGTATTTTTTGTCGTTTTAACCAAAGTCGGACGCCACCTCTCCTTCCTCACTTCCTCTCTTTGCGAGAGTTTTTGCGATCATTTCCAGGAGACCTGTGCCTAGAGATCTCAGCTAGAATGTCTTCAGATACAAGCGGGTCCAGATATATATTTCCCATACACGGATTGTCCCATCGCATCAAACATTCTCGAGAGTATGTCCTTACCGGCTCACATTGCTGGCTGCGTTCGCCTTGGACATAGTAAATCCATAAAGTCCATAAGATAACAGCGTAGTATATCTCCATGGCGACTGTTTGAATGAACAATAATATCTAGTCCATTTTCATCAAACAACGAATCAAAAACAGGAAACTTACAGCACTTCTAACAACAAAACGCAACAAAACGCAGACAAACAAACACACCTGCTGCTTGTCGCCACAGCAAGAGTAGCGCCAGCTGTAGCTGGTTGTTGGTTTAATTCCCACTGGGGCCACCTGTACATGTAGTAGACCTAGATATAAATGTCATAGTTTAGTAGTTGAGGGACCAGGACTGACTACTTTATTCTTTTATTCTGGGAACCCCTGTAGGTGCAGATCAGACCTTAATGCTCCGACGTCTTGGAGAGTTTGGCGATGTTGTGCATAGCATGGACAACAAAATGGACACTATGCTGCAACATTTCAGTGCCAATGTGTCTGTTGGAGAGTTATCCCTGCCAGGGGATCTGTTACTCCCCCTAGACACCCAGGAAGAATTGGCGTTGCTTGACAACAGTTTGAGGCAGGATAAAGAGCTCCAGCAACGATTTGTAAGTGTGCTGATTTCGTTTATAACGCCATAGGGTAATCTAAAAAGTAAAATTAAGATTGTACACTGCATATTCTACAGTCTGAATCCAAAGCCTGTCACATTTTAAATTTATGAGAAGCTTCAGAGAAATGTAATTTGTAACACGTTTTTTTTTTGTATTTTCAGCTTCGGTTTTTGGCAATCAAATGTGGGAGGGACCTAAAGACAACCGTGTGGCAAACACTTCAGAGCATCTTCTCTAATCACCTTTCCATCAATACAACCTAGACTGGTGTAGGGGATAAAGCATGTTTTAGAGACATGTTCCTGAAGACCATTGTTCAAAGTAAGTTGGATATTTCTTTTATATTTAAGTAGATGTGTATGACCTTATGCCATTCAAATGGAATGACAGATCTTTATTTTCATCACTGACAACTGGAACCTGATCCTGCAGTCAGTAACATCAAGACCCCTAAAAAAGCCTGCTAAAAGTGTCAGACTATACTCACCCAATCCACACTGTTCACTGTGGAAATTGCTTTTTTTTTTTCTTTTTTTTTTCTTCTAGACCCTGCCTTGAGGGCAACTCCTTGGATGAATATGGTATGGTTTGTCCTTTTATACAGGCGCACGAGGAATCACTGAAGATATGCCAATTTGCACTGCCTCATTCTGGAGGTCGGGGAAAACCGGTGATTCTTAGCCCACTACGCCACGCAGACCCCAACCACTCCAGACATTCTGATTGGCTGTGTTCTCTACAGCCATATTTTATGCTGTTAATTGTATTTGTTCCCACTTGTTGTCATGTGTAAGTTGAATGTCAAAATTTATATTATACCTGTTATCCTGCACATTCTTTGATACCAAAGATCTCAAATATTTCATATACAATTTGCTGCTTATTTCATTGTTACTATTCTATTTTTAAATATAGCTTGTAAATCCTAGATTATACATCTAATACTTGATATCTGCACATTATCTGGTATCAAATATTCTACTTACCGTGACTTTAGTATTGGCTTATATCATTACGTCAGTGCTTAACGATTCTATTATAGTTTGTAAATCCTGATTCATGCCTGATATTTGATATTGCACATTAACTAGTACCAAAAATTCTACTTTCATTCCATAAGTGTGCTTAACTGTTATTCTATTAAAAATAGCTTGGGAATACTATTTCATACCTCTGATACTTGATATTGCACATTACCTGGTACCAAATATTCTACTTCATTCCATCACAGTGCTTAACTGTTATTCTATTGTTAAATATAGCTTGTAAATCCTTGTGCCACAGGTCAGCATTGCAGTTATAATGGTATATTCTACTCCAGAGCTTTACTCTAAATTATTACCACTTATCCTATTGTTAGAAATGACTTGGAAATATGATGTTATACCTCAATTTCTTTGGTATCCTGCACTTTCTTTGGTACCAAATATCCTCAATGCTTATGTTTACTGGTAATTCTTTTCATCCCAGAGCTGACCTCTTTATATTATTAACAATTATTGTAAGTGTTACAATAGTGTTTTCTAAAAAGTTTTTTTTTTTTGGAAACCTGCATGTTCTTTAGTGTGTGTGTGTGTGTGTATATGTGTTTGTATTTTTCTGTTATTTATATTTCAGTGATCTGAGGTTAATCAGAGATTACATCTGCTCTGTTCTGCCCACCTCTTTGGACCCATTGCAGTTTGCCTACCGCAACAACCGCTCCACTGATGATGCCATTGCATCTACACTACACACTGCTCTCTCCCATCTGGAAAAAAGGAATACATATGTGAGAATGCTGTTTGTAGACTACAGCTCAGCATTCAACACCATAGTGCCCTCCAAGCTTGAAGAGAAACTCCAGGCTCTGGGCTTAAACAGCTCGCTGTGCAGCTGGATCCTGGATTTCCTGTCAGGCAGACGTCAGGTGGTTAGAATGGGCAGCAACATCTCCTCATCACTGACCCTCAACACTGGAGCCCTGCAGGGCTGTGTTCTCAGCCCACTCCTGTATTCCCTGTACACACATGACTGTGTGGCAACACATATCTCCAATACCATCATTAAGTTTGCTGACGATACAACGGTGGTAGGTCTGATCACCGACAGTGATGAAAGAGCCTACAGAGAGGAGGTGCACACTCTGACATGGTGGTGTCAGGAGCACAACCTCTCCCTCAACGTCAGTAAAACCAAGGAGCTTGTAGTGGACTTCAGGAACACAGCCCCATCCATTTCGTTCTTTGGGTGAGACACCAATATTTAAACGTTTTATTCTATCAATTGACTTAAAATATCTGAATATGTGTCTGTATAACATTTAGGCAGAAGTGGTTTTATTCAGCAGCCTATAATAAATGATGCAGACCAAGCAAAAGCTATTGACCATGACATACGTTTAAACATGTACTGTATGTCAGTTGAGCCAAATGTCATGTTTTGTAATGCAATGATGACAGATGTATTTAATTGTAGGTGTTTGACTTCAATGCCAAGCAGATTTGAATCTATGATTCACTTATGCATTACTCAACAATGGGCGATAATGACATGGACCACCTCAGGTAAGAGAGAATCACATTACATAAAAAATATACCATATTTTGGTAAAGTACTGTGATAATATAAACTTAATAAAATATTTCCAGCTTCCTCTTTTGTAGAAATGTCTTCATGTTATCTGGTGGCCTTCAAGGTTGGACTGTGACATATCCTCCACATTAGACACAGCAGGAGTGGAGTTAATTGTGGAGTTGTCATGTGTTCTGTGAGTTGGTAGTGAGCTGCTTGTCTTCCTCTTCAGTGCATGTGTGGTTTGTGAGTTCATCAAAGTCTGTTGTTTGCCCAAAGGCAGCTAAATCATGAGGTCTTTATGGAGGCTCTGACTCTCAACCAATGCAGGACTCTTCGTCTGCACCATGCTACTCAAATGCTGAAAGATGTGAATGCTGAAGTTAGACTGATCTCTTTGTTAAAATCTCTTCTGATAATGTTACAACAAAGGCATTTGTTACACAAAAGAAGAAATGTAAAAGAATGAAATTAAACTACAGGAAGCCGAATCAAAAACGACAGATTCCAGCAGCCATTGCCTGGCATGGAAAATAAAGTCGTACTTTTTCCAGCGAGCAATTGGGAAAACCAGGTATGAACAATTGTACGCACAACTCACCTCAAGTGTATACAATTCTTTACTCTCAACAGGAATGACAAGGTAAATTATAGCAAAGCCACAAATGACTAAAAAGTAAAAACACATTAAGCATTTTTTCAAATGGACAACCTTGATAGTACTTCAAAAGGCATTGTGGAAGTTTGGTAAAGTTGTCCCACTTCTGTGTTTCAATAGTGTTGAAAATAAAGAACTACCCTTGGGTGCAATGCACAACTTGCTGCATTTTCAGTGTGCAGGTTTGGAGGGGGACTTTTGTGGATGCAAACATATCCTAGATTTATAAGAATAATCTTATACATGTTTTGTATTATATGAATACATTTATCAACAATTATTTGGTAATTTATGGTGTATGTGTTATGTAAAACATGTACAGATTTAGGTGAAATTTAGACAATGCTTTTGTTTTAAACAGAGATGACATCCTGGAATCTGTTAAAGCAGAAGACATTCTGACAGATTAAGAGATAAAGGTAATAAGCTACACATTTCTTCCAATGAGCAGTACAAAGTTGTGTCACCTAGATGACATTCACTAATAATACTGTTCATGCTGGTTAAACTGAATCCATATACATCTACAATCACAGGATTTGGAAAGAAACCTGCAGAGTGGGCATGTGCTCTCAAACAGAATGTATCTGTGGAAACACAGAGGGTTTGATCCAGCCCTTTGAAAATATTACAGTGAACATTTCACTTTATTTAATAAGATAAAGGTATGTGGAATATTCTTTTTGTGATATTTGTACACTCTAGGTCTTTAAAAGATTTCAAACAATGGTATGAGACATATGTCTTGAAATCTGGATTTGTAAAAATTATACACCATATCACAATTCATATGTTTGGCATATTAAGTAGTGGAGAGGAAAAATGACAAGACATACCATATGCATATAAATTAAGGCAGCGGATAGATGGATAAAATGTAATCTTGCAAATTCACACTTTGCCCGTATATCACAGCTTTAAGCCATGTATTGTTAACGTTCTCTTTATAACTATAAAACAGTTTTATATGTTTCTTTTTTACTTGTTACCACAGACAGAAGACATTGTGGTCAAAGTTGTACATTTTTCAATTCATTATTAATAATGTATTTATTTTGTAGGTTTTGATTCAGCTACATGTGCCGATACCAGGTGGAATCTGTGATTCTGAAGAGCAAATATTACAAGGAAAAGAAAAGGTACAGGCCATTGAAACTATTGTATGTATAACATCATTAAATCCATTCTACCAGTCGGGACATAAATTATTTTTTTAGGTCAGGTTGACATCATTGTAATAACAAAATGAGGCCCTGGTACTCTTTTTTTTCCAGTGCTGCAGAGATTAGAACAGATGACTTAGAAAGCACAGAAGAGGTAAGGATAAGTGGTACAGAAAATGGATGGATGGATATTAAATATATTGAAGTCAGACACACATGCTGGTACATACAGTAGTTGAGACCACTTGAATTGCTCAAGAGCAGCATCTGATGATGGAGGCCTTACAGCTCAGAAACATCAGAAAGCTTTGCTCTGTACGTTTGGCAGATTATTTTACATGTATTGTGTGTATGCGATAAAATGAAATGGAGATGAATATAAACCTTGTAGATGAATGAAATTGTAATTTTTTTTATAACTGTGGGCTCCCTGAGAAATGATATATATCAATTCACGTCCAGCAGGAAATGCAAAGTCAGTAAACAACCATATAAATCTCATTTAGTCTTACACATATAATATCATAAAGGTAATTGTCATTTTCTTGAAGAGTATACAGCATCACTTCACTTCTGGGCGGTACTTCTACACTCACAGGACACATTTTATAAAAATTATGTATTCATCATTCTCTGGCAAGAGAATTGTTACAACCATTTGTTTTAAGTGATATTTTACATTAAATTGAATATTATTTAGAGTCTCGCAGCAAGTGATAGTGCTTACTTAATCACATTTCCACTACTTAAGTGTTGAATAACAAACATATTGATACAGTATTCATTGTTTAAAAAGATATATCTATTTATTAGTGATGTACTTGTAAATTCACTGGCATCATCCATAAACAGCGTCATATGCTGTGTAAATTCAGTGGCATCATTAATAAACAGCGGCAGATGCCAGGTAAATTCACTGGCATCATCCATAAAGTGTGGCATATGCCTCGTAAATTAAGTGGCATCATTCGTAAACAGCGGCAGATGCCTGGTAAATTCACTGGCATCATCCATAAACAGTGGCAGATGCTGTGTAAATTCACTGGCATCATCCATAAACAGCGGCATGTGCCTCATAAATTAAGTTGCATCATTCATAAACAGCGGCAGATGGCGTGTAAATTCACTGGCATCATCCATAAACAGTGGCAGATGCTGTGTAAATTCACTGGCATCATTCGTAAACAGCGGCAGACGGCGTGTAAATTCACTGGCATCATCAATAAACAGCAGCAGTTGCCTGGTAAATTCACTGGCATCATCCAGAAACAGAGGCAAATGCCTTGTAAATTCAGTGGCATCATCCATAAAAAGCGGCAGATGGCGTGTAAATTCACTGGCATCATCCATAAAGCGCTGCATATGCCTCGTAAATTATGTGGCATCATTCGTAAACAGCGGCAGATGCCGTGTAAATTCACTGGCATCATCAATAAACAGCGGCAGATGCCTGGTAAATTCACTGGCATCATCCATAAACAGCGGCAGATACTGTGTAAATTCAAAGGCATCATCCATAAACAGTGGCAGATGCTGTGTAAATTCACTGGCATCATCCATAAACAGCGGCATGTGCCTCGTAAATTATGTGGCATCATTCATAAACAGCGGCAGGTGGCGTGTAAATTCACTGGCATCATCAATAAACAGCGGCAGATGCCTGGTAAATTCACTGGCATCATCCATAAACAGCGGCAGATACTGTGTAAATTCAATGGCATCATCCATAAAAAGCGGCATGTGCCTCATAAATTAAGTTGAATCATTCATAAACAGCGGCAGATGCCGTGTAAATTCACTGGCATCATCCATAAACAGCGGCAGATGCTGTGTAAATTCACTGGCATCATTCGTAAACAGCGGCAGATACCGTGTAAATTCACTGGCATCATCCATAAACAGTGGCAGATGCTGTGTAAATTCACTGGCATCATCCATAAACAGCGGCAGATGCTGTGTAAATTCACTGGCATCATTCGTAAACAGCGGCAGATACCGTGTAAATTCACTGGCATCATCCATAAACAGCGGCATGTACCCCATAAATTAAGTTGCATCATTAATAAACAGCCGCAGATGCCTGGTAAATTCACTGGCATCATCCATAAACAGCGGCACATGCTGTGTAAATTAACTGGCATCATCCATAAACAGCGGCATGTGCCTCATAAATTAAGTTGCATCATTCATAAACAGTGGCAGATGCCGTGTAAATTAACTGGCATCATCCATATACAGCTGCATAGGCCTCCTAAATTAAGTGGCATCATTCATAAACAGCGGCTGATGCTGTGTAAATTCACTGGCATCATCCATAAACAGCGGCAGATGCTGTGTGAATTCACTGTCATCATCCATAAACAGCGGCAGATGCCTTGTAAATTCACTGGCATCATCCATAAACAGCGGCGTATGCCGTGTATATACACTGGCATCATCCATAAACAGTTGCGTATGCCTTGTAAATGAACTGGCATCATCCATAAACAGCGGCAGATGCCGTGTAAATTAACTGGCATCATCCATATACAGCGGCATAGGCCTCGTAAATTAAGTGGCATCATTCATAAACAGCAGCAGATGCTGTGTAAAATCACTGGCATCATCCATAAACAGTGGCATGTGCCTCGTAACTTAAGTTGCATCATTCATAAAAAGCGGCAGATGGCGTGTAAATTCACTGGCATCATCCATAAACAGCGTCATATGCTGTGTAAATTCAGTGGCATCATTAATAAACAGCGGCAGATGCCAGGTAAATTCACTGGCATCATCCATAAAGTGTGGCATATGCCTCGTAAATTAAGTGGCATCATTCGTAAACAGCGGCAGATGCCGTGTAAATTCACTGGCATAATCAATAAACAGCGGCAGATGCCTGGTAAATTCACTGGCATCATCCATAAACAGTGGCAGATGCTGTGTAAATTCACTGGCATCATCCATAAACAGCGGCATGTGCCTCATAAATTAAGTTGCATCATTCATAAACAGTGGCAGATGCCGTGTAAATTCACTGGCATCAGCAATAAACAGTGGCGTATGCCTTGTAAATGAACTGGCATCATCCATAAACAGCGGCAGATGCTGTGTAAATTCACTGGCATCATCCATATACAGCGGCATAGGCCTTGTAAATTAAGTGGCATCATCCATAAACAGCGGCATATGGCATGTAAATTCACTGGCATCATCCATAAACCGCGGCATATGCCTTGTAAATTAACTGGCATCATTCATAAACAGCGGCAGATGCTGTGTAAACTCACTGGCCTCATTCATAAACAGCGGCAGATGCCGTGTAAATTAACTGGCATCATCCATAAACAGCGGCAGATGCTGTGTGAATTCACTGTCATCATCCATAAACAGCGGCAGATGCCTTGTAAATTCACTGGCATCATCCATAAACAGCGGCGTATGCCGTGTATATACACTGGCATCATCCATAAACAGTTGCGTATGCCTTGTAAATGAACTGGCATCATCCATAAACAGCGGCAGATGCCGTGTAAATTAACTGGCATCATCCATATACAGCGGCATAGGCCTCGTAAATTAAGTGGCATCATTCATAAACAGCAGCAGATGCTGTGTAAAATCACTGGCATCATCCATAAACAGTGGCATGTGCCTCGTAAATTAAGTTGCATCATTCATAAAAAGCGGCAGATGGCGTGTAAATTCACTGGCATCATCCATAAACAGCGTCATATGCTGTGTAAATTCAGTGGCATCATTAATAAACAGCGGCAGATGCCAGGTAAATTCACTGGCATCATCCATAAAGTGTGGCATATGCCTCGTAAATTAAGTGGCATCATTCGTAAACAGCGGCAGATGCCTGGTAAATTCACTGGCATCATCCATAAACAGTGGCAGATGCTGTGTAAATTCACTGGCATCATCCATATACAGCGGCATAGGCCTTGTAAATTAAGTGGCATCATCCATAAACAGCGGCATATGGCATGTAAATTCACTGGCATCATCCATAAACCGCGGCATATGCCTTGTAAATTAACTGGCATCATTCATAAACAGCGGCAGATGCTGTGTAAACTCACTGGCCTCATTCATAAACAGCGGCAGATGCCGTGTAAATTAACTGGCATCATCCATATACAGCTGCATAGGCCTCCTAAATTAAGTGGCATCATTCATAAACAGCGGCAGATGCTGTGTAAATTCACTGGCATCATCCATAAACAGCGGCAGATGCTGTGTGAATTCACTGTCATCATCCATAAACAGCGGCAGATGCCTTGTAAATTCACTGGCATCATCCATAAACAGCGGCGTATGCCGTGTATATACACTGGCATCATCCATAAACAGTTGCGTATGCCTTGTAAATGAACTGGCATCATCCATAAACAGCGGCAGATGCCGTGTAAATTAACTGGCATCATCCATATACAGCGGCATAGGCCTCGTAAATTAAGTGGCATCATTCATAAACAGCAGCAGATGCTGTGTAAAATCACTGGCATCATCCATAAACAGTGGCATGTGCCTCGTGAAATTAAGTTGCATCATTCATAAAAAGCGGCAGATGGCGTGTAAATTCACTGGCATCATCCATAAACAGCGCCATACGCTGTGTAAATTCAGTGGCATCATTAATAAACAGCGGCAGATGCCAGGTAAATTCACTGGCATCATCCATAAAGTGTGGCATATGCCTCGTAAATTAAGTGGCATCATTCGTAAACAGCGGCAGATGCCGTGTAAATTCACTGGCATAATCAATAAACAGCGGCAGATGCCTGGTAAATTCACTGGCATCATCCATAAACAGTGGCAGATGCTGTGTAAATTCACTGGCATCATCCATAAACAGCGGCATGTGCCTCATAAATTAAGTTGCATCATTCATAAACAGCGGCAGATGGCGTGTAAATTCACTGGCATCATCCATAAACAGTGGCAGATGCTGTGTAAATTCACTGGCATCATTCATAAACAGCGGCAGACGGCGTGTAAATTCACTGGCATCATCAATAAACAGCAGCAGTTGCCTTGTAAATTCAGTGGCATCATCCATAAAAAGCGGCAGATGGCGTGTAAATTCACTGGCATCATCCATAAAGCGCTGCATATGCCTCGTAAATTATGTGGCATCATTCGTAAACAGCGGCAGATGCCGTGTAAATTCACTGGCATCATCAATAAACAGCGGCAGATGCCTGGTAAATTCACTGGCATCATCCATAAACAGCGGCAGATACTGTGTAAATTCAAAGGCATCATCCATAAACAGTGGCAGATGCTGTGTAAATTCACTGGCATCATCCATAAACAGCGGCATGTGCCTCATAAATTAAGTTGCATCATTCATAAACAGCGGCAGGTGGTGTGTAAATTCACTGGCATCATCCATAAACAGTGGCAGATGCTGTGTAAATTCACTGGCATCATTCGTAAACAGCGGCAGACGGCGTGTAAATTCACTGGCATCATCAATAAACAGCAGCAGTTGCCTGGTAAATTCACTGGCATCATCCATAAACAGAGGCAAATGCCTTGTAAATTCAATGGCATCATCCATAAAAAGCGGCAGATGGTGTGTAAATTCACTGGCATCATCCATAAAGCGCTGCATATGCCTCGTAAATTATGTGGCATCATTCGTAAACAGCGGCAGATGCCATGTAAATTCACTGGCATCATCAATAAACAGCGGCAGATGCCTGGTAAATTCACTGGCATCATCCATAAACAGCGGCAGATACTGTGTAAATTCAATGGCATCATCCATAAAAAGCGGCATGTGCCTCATAAATTAAGTTGCATCATTCATAAACAGCGGCAGATGCCGTGTAAATTCACTGGCATCATCCATAAACAGCGGCAGATGCTGTGTAAATTCACTGGCATCATTCGTAAACAGCGGCAGATACCGTGTAAATTCACTGGCATCATCCATAAACAGTGGCAGATGCTGTGTAAATTCACTGGCATCATCCATAAACAGCGGCAGATGCTGTGTAAATTCACTGGCATCATTCGTAAACAGCGGCAGATACCGTGTAAATTCACTGGCATCATCCATAAACAGCGGCATGTACCTCATAAATTAAGTTGCATCATTAATAAACAGCCGCAGATGCCTGGTAAATTCACTGGCATCATCCATAAACAGCGGCACATGCTGTGTAAATTAACTGACATCATCCATAAACAGCGGCATGTGCCTCATAAATTAAGTTGCATCATTCATAAACAGTGGCAGATGCCGTGTAAATTCACTGGCATCATCAATAAACAGTGGCGTATGCCTTGTAAATGAACTGGCATCATCCATAAACAGCGGCAGATGCTGTGTAAATTCACTGGCATCATCCATATACAGCGGCATAGGCCTTGTAAATTAAGTGGCATCATCCATAAACAGCGGCATATGGCATGTAAATTCACTGGCATCATCCATAAACCGCGGCATATGCCTTGTAAATTAACTGGCATCATTCATAAACAGCGGCAGATGCTTTGTATACTCACTGGCCTCATTCATAAACAGCGGCAGATGCCGTGTAAATTAACTGGCATCATCCATATACAGCTGCATAGGCCTCCTAAATTAAGTGGCATCATTCATAAACAGCGGCAGATGCTGTGTAAATTCACTGGCATCATCCATAAACAGCGGCAGATGCTGTGTGAATTCACTGTCATCATCCATAAACAGCGGCAGATGCCTTGTAAATTCACTGGCATCATCCATAAACAGCGGCGTATGCCGTGTATATACACTGGCATCATCCATAAACAGTTGCGTATGCCTTGTAAATGAACTGGCATCATCCATAAACAGCGGCAGATGCCGTGTAAATTAACTGGTATCATCCATATACAGCGGCATAGGCCTCGTAAATTAAGTGGCATCATTCATAAACAGCAGCAGATGCTGTGTAAAATCACTGGCATCATCCATAAACAGTGGCATGTGCCTCGTAAATTAAGTTGCATCATTCATAAAAAGCGGCAGATGGCGTGTAAATTCACTGGCATCATCCATAAAGCGCAGCATATGCCTAGTAAACTAAGTGGCATCATTCGTAAACAGCGGCAGATGCTATGTAAATTCACTGGCATCATCCATAAACAGCAGCAGAAGCCGTGTAAATTAACTGGCATCATCCATATACAGCGGCATAGGCCTCCTAAATTAAGTGGCATCATTCATTAACAGCGGCAGATGCCGTGTAAATTCACTGGCATCATCCATAAACAGCGGCAGATGCTGTGTAAATTCATTGATATCATCCATAAACAGCAGCAGATGCCGTGAAATTCAGTGGCATCATCCATAAACAGCGGCAGATGCTGTGTAAATTTACTGGCATCATCCATAAACAGCGGCATATGCCTCATTAATTAAGTTGCATCATTCATAAACAGCGGCAGATGCCGTGTAAATTCACTGGCATCATCCATAAACAGCGGCAGATGCCTGGTAAATTCACTGGCATCATCAATAAACAGCGGCAGATGCTGTGTAAATTCACTGGCATCATCCATATACAGCGGCATAGGCCTCCTAAATTAAGTGGCTTCATTCATTAACAGCGGTAGATGACGTGTAAATTCACTGGCATCATCCATAAACAGCGGCAGATGCTGTGTAAATTCACTGGCACCATCCATAAACAGCAGCACATGCCTTGTAAATTATGTGGCATCATCCATAAACAGTGGCATATGCTGTGTAAATTCACTGATATCATCCATAAACAGCGGCAGATGCTGTGTAAATTTACTGGCATCATCCATAAACAGCGGCATATGCCTTGTAAATTCACTGGCATCATCCATAAACAGCAGCATATGCCATGTAAATTCACTGGCATCATCCATAAAAAGAGGCAAATGCCTTGTAAATTCACTGGCATCTTCCATAAAGCGCGGCATATACCTCGTAAATTAAGTGGCATCATTCGTAAACAGCGGCAGATGCCGTGTAAATTCACTGGCATAATCAATAAACAGCGGCAGATGCCTGGTAAATTCACTGGCATCATCCATAAACAGCGGCAGATGCTGTGTAAATTCACTGGCATCATCCATAAACAGCGGCATGTGCCTCATAAATTCACTGGCATCATTCATAAACAGCGGCAGATGCTGTGTAAATTCACTGGCATCATTCGTAAACAGCGGCAGATGCCGTGTAAATTCACTGGTATCATCAATAAACAGAAGCAAATGCCTTGTAAATTCAGTGGCATCATCCATAAACAGTGGCAGATGGCGTGTAAATTTACTGGCATCATCCATAAACAGCGGCATATGCCTTGTAAATTCAGTGACATCATCAATAAACAGCGACATATGACATGTAAATTCACTGGCATCATCAATAAACAGCGGCAGATGTCGTGTAAATTTACTGGCATCATCCATTAACAGCGGCAGATGCCGTGTAAATTCACTGGCATCATCCATATACAGCGGCATAGGCCTCCTAAATTAAGTGGCATCATTCATTAACAGTGGCAGATGCCATGTAATTTAACTGGCATCATCCATATACAGCGGCATAGGCCTCGTAAATTAAGTGGCATCATTCATTAACAACGGTAGATGCCGTGTAAATTCACTGGCATCATCCATAAACAGTGGCAGATGCTGTGTAAATTCACTGGCATCATCCATAAACAGCAGCACATGCCTTGTAAATTATGTGGCATCATCCATAAACAGCGGTATATGCTGTGTAAATTCACTGATATCATCCATAAACAGCGGCAGATGCTGCGTAAATTTACCGGCATCATCCATAAACAGCGGCATATGCCTTGTAAATTCAGTGACATCATCAATAAACAGCGACATATGACATGTAAATTCACTGGCATCATCAATAAACAACGGCAGATGCCGTGTAAATTAACTGGCATCATCCATATACAGCGGCATAGGCCTCCTAAATTAAGTGGCATCATTCATTAACAGCGGCAGATGCCATGAAATTCAGTGGCATCATCCATAAACAGCGGCAGATGCTGTGTAAATTCATTGATATCATCCATAAAAAGCAGCAGATGCCATGAAATTCAGTGGCATCATCCATAAACAGCGGCAGATGCTGTGTAAATTTACTGGCATCATTCATAAACAGCGGCAGATGCAGTGTAAATTCACTGGCATCATCCATAAACAGCGGCAGATGCCTGGTAAATTCACTGGCATCATCAATAAACAGTGGCAGATGCTGTGTAAATTCACTGGCATCATCCATATACAGCGGCATAGGCCTTGTAAATGAAGTGGCATCATCCATAAACAGTGGCAGATGGCGTGTAAATTCACTGGCATCATCCATATACAGCGGCATAGTCCTCCGAAATGAAGTGGCATCATTCATTAACAGCGGCAGATGCCGTGTAAATTCACTGGCATCATCCATAAACAGCGGCAGATGCTGTGTAAATTAACTGGCATCATCCATATACAGCGGCATAGGCCTCCTAAATTAAGTGGCATCATTCATTAACAGCGGTAGATGACGTGTAAATTCACTGGCATCATCCATAAACAGCGGCAGATGCTGTGTAAATTCACTGGCACCATCCATAAACAGCAGCACATGCCTTGTAAATTATGTGGCATCATCCATAAACAGTGGCATATGCTGTGTAAATTCACTGATATCATCCATAAACAGCGGCAGATGCTGTGTAAATTTACCGGCATCATCCATAAACAGCGGCATATGCCTTGTAAATTCAGTGACATCATCCATAAACAGCGGCAGATGCTGTGTAAATTTACCGGCATCATCCATAAACAGCGGCATATGCCTTGTAAATTCAGTGACATCATCAATAAACAGCGACATATGACATGTAAATTCACTGGCATCATCAATAAACAACGGCAGATGCCGTGTAAATTCACTGGCATCATCCATAAACAGCGGCAGATGCCTTGTAAATTCACTGGTATCATCCATAAACAGCGGCATATGCCATGTAAATTCACTGGCATCATCCATAAACAGTTAAATATGCCTTGTAAATTAAGTGGCATCATTCATAAACAGCGGCAGATGCCTGGTAAATTCACTGGCATCATCCATAAACAGAGGCAAATGCCTTGTAAATTCACTGGCATCATCCATAAACAGAGGCAAATGCCTTGAAAAATTCACTGGCATCATCCATAAAGCACGGCATATGCCTCGTAAGTTAAGTGGCATCATTCGTAAACAGCGGCAGATGCCGTGTAAATTCACTGGCATAATCAATAAACAGCGGCAGATGCCTGGTAAATTCACTGGCATCATCCATAAACAGCGGCAGATGCTGAGTAAATTCACTGGCATCATCCATAAACAGCCGCATGTGCCTCATAAATTAAGTTGCATCATTCATAAACAGCGGCAGATTCACTGGCATCATTCATAAACAGCGGCAGATGCTGTGAAATTCACTGGCATCATTCGTAAACAGCGGCAGATGCCGTGTAAATTCACTGGCATCATCAATAAACAGCAGCAGTTGCCTGGTAAATTCACTGGCATCATCCATAAACGGAAGCAAATGCCTTGTAAATTCAGTGGCATAATCCATAAACAGCGGCAGATGGCGTGTAAATTCACTGGCATCATCCATAAAGCGCGGCATATGCCTAATAAATTATCTGGCATCATTCGTAAACAGCGGCAGATGTCGTGTAAATTTACTGGCATCATCCATTAACAGCGGCAGATGGCGTGTAAATTCACTGGCATCATCCATATACAGCGGCATAGGCCTCCTAAATTAAGTGGCATCATTCATTATCAGCGGCAGATGCCATGTAAATAAACTGGCATCATCCATATACAGCGGCATAGGCCTCCTAAATTAAGTGGCATCATTCATTAACAGCGGCAGATGCCGTGTAAATTCACTGGCATCATCCATAAACAGCGGCAGATGCTGTGTAAATTCAGTGGCATCATCCATAAACAGCGGCAGATGCTGTGTAAATTTACTGGCATCATCCATAAGCAGCGGCATATGCCTCATAAATTAAGTTGCATCATTCATAAACAGCGGCAGATGCCGTGTAAATTCACTGGCATAATCAATAAACAGCGGCAGATGCCTGGTAAATTCACTGGCATCATCCATAAACAGCGGCAGATGCTATGTAAATTCACTGGCATCATCCATATACAGCGGCATAGGCCTTGTAAATTAAGTGGCATCATCCATAAACACCGGCAGATGGGGTGTAAATTCACTGGCATCATCCATAAACAGCGGCATATGCCGTGTAAATTAACTGGCATCATTCATAAACAGCGGCAGATGCTGTGTAAACTCACTGGCCTCATTCATAAACAGCGGCAGATGCCGTGTAAATTAACTAGCATCATCCATATACAGCGGCATAGGCCTCCTAAATTAAGTGGCATCATTCATATACAGCGGCAGATGGCGTGTAAATTCACTGGCATCATTCATAAACAGCAGCAGATGCTGTGTAAATTCACTGGCATCATTCGTAAACAGCGGCAGATGCCGTGTAAATTCACTGGCATCATCAATAAACAGCAGCAGTTGCCTGGTAAATTCACTGGCATCATCCATAAACAGAAGCAAATGCCTTGTAAATTCAGTGGCATCATCCATAAACAGCGGCAGATGGCGTGTAAATTCACTGGCATCATCCATAAAGCGCGGCATATGCCTCGTAAATTATGTGGCATCATTCGTAAACAGCGGCAGATGTCGTGTAAATTTACTGGCATCATCCATTAACAGCGGCAGATGCTGTGTAAATTCAATGGCATCATCCATATACACTCACCTAAAGGATTATTAGGAACACCTGTTCAATTTCTCATTAATGCAATTATCTAATCAACCAATCACATGGCAGTTGCTTCAATGCATGTAGGGGTGTGGTCCTGGTCAAGACAATCTCCTGAACTCCAAACTGAATGTCAGAATGGGAAAGAAAGGTGATTTAAGCAATTTTGAGCGTGGCATGGTTGTTGGTGCCAGACGGGCCGGTCTGAGTATTTCACAATCTGCTCAGTTACTGGGATTTTCACGCACAACCATTTCTAGGGTTTACAAAGAATGGTGTGAAAAGGGAAAAACATCCAGTATGCGGCAGTCCTGTGGGCAAAAATGCCTTGTTGATGCTAGAGGTCAGAGGAGAATGGGCCGACTGATTCAAGCTGATAGAAGAGCAACTTTGCCTGAAATAACCACTCGTTACAACCGAGGTATGCAGCAAAGCATTTGTGAAGCCACAACACGCACAACCTTGAGGCGGATGGGCTACAACAACAGAAGACCCCACCGGTTACCACTCATCTCCACTACAAATAGGAAAAAGAGGCTACAATTTGCAAGAGCTCACCAAAATTGGACAGTTGAAGACTGGAAAAATGTTGCCTGCCCTGATGAGTCTCGATTTCTGTTGAGAAATTCAGATGGTAGAGTCAGAATTTGGCGTAAACAGAATGAGAACATGGATCCATCATGCCTTGTTACTGTCACTGTGCAGGCTGGTGGTGGTGGTGTAATGGTGTGGGGGATGTTTTCTTGGCACACTTTAGGCCCCTTAGTGCCAATTGGGCATCGTTTAAATGCCACGGCCTACCTGAGCATTGTTTCTGACCATGTCCATCCCTTTATGGCCACCATGTACCCATCCTCTGATGGCTACTTCCAGCAGGATAATGCACCATGTCACAAAGCTCGAATCATTTCAAATTGGTTTCTTGAACATGACAATGAGTTCACTGTACTAAAATGGCCCCCACAGTCACCAGATCTCAACCCAATAGAGCATCTTTGGGATGTGGTGGAACGGGAGCTTCGTGCCCTGGATGTGCATCCCACAAATCTCCATCAACTGCAAGATGCTATCCTATCAATATGGGCCAACATTTCTAAAGAATGCTTTCAGCACCTTGTTGAATCAATGCCACGTAGAATTAAGGTTGTTCTGAAGGCGAAAGGGGGTCAAACACAGCATTAGTATGGTGTTCCTAATAATCCTTTAGGTGAGTGTACAGCGGCATAGGCCTCCTAAATTAAGTGGCATCATTCATTAACAGCGGTAGATGCCGTGTAAATTTACTGGCATCATCCATAAACAGCGGCATATGCCTTGTAAATTCAGTGACATCATCAATAAACAGCGACATATGACATGTAAATTCACTGGCATCATCAATAAACAACGGCAGATGCTGTGTAAATTCACTGGGATCATCCATAAACAGCGGCAGATGCCTTGTAAATTCACTGGCATCATCCATAAACAGAGACAAATGCCTTGTAAATTCACTGGCATCATCCATAAAGCACGGCATATGCCTCGTAAATTAAGTGGCATCATTCGGAAACAGCAGCAGATGCCGTGTAAATTCACTGGCATAATCAATAAACAGCGGCAGATGCCTGGTAAATTCACTGGCATCATCCATAAACAGCGGCAGATGCTGTGTAAATTCACTGGCATCATCCATAAACAGAGGCAAATGCCTTGTAAATTCAGTGGCATCATCCATAAACAGCGGCAGATGGCGTGTAAATTCACTGGCATCATCCATAAAGCGCGGCATATTCCTCGTAAATTATGTGGCATCATTCGTAAACAGCGGTAGATGTCGTGTAAATTTACTGGCATCATCCATAAACAGTTGCGTATGCCTTGTAAATTACCTGGCATCATCCATAAACAGCGGCAGATACTGTGTAAATTCAATGGCATCATCCATAAACAGCGGCATGTGCCTCATAAATTAAGTGGCATCATTCATAAACAGCAGCAGATGCTGTGTAAAATCACTGGCCTCATTCATAAACAGCGGCAGATGGCGTGTAAATTCACTGGCATCATCCATAAAGCGCAGCATATGCCTAGTAAACTAAGTGGCATCATTCGTAAATAGCAGCAGATGCTGTGTAAATTCACTGGCATCATCCATAAACAGCAGCACATGCCTTGTAAATTATGTGGCATCATCCATAAACAGCGGCATATGCTGTGTAAATTCACTGATATCATCCATAAACAGTGGCAGATGCTGTGTAAATTTACTGGCATCATCCATAAACAGCGGCATATGCCTTGTAAATTCAGTGACATCATCAATAAACAGCGACATATGACATGTAAATTCACTGGCATCATCAATAAACAACGGCAGATGCTGTGTAAATTCACTGGCATCATGGACAATCCTATTCGGGAACGGGAAGATGGCGCCGGTGTACGTGGCATGCCGTCTGATATCTCTGCTTCTCTGCGCTATATTTGTGGTTTTAAACACATCTAACTGCTACTCGCTTCTGGTTTATGATCGCCAATTACTTCTGGAAATTCGAGACTTTTGAATAGCGGAGGGGTTGCTGTCAAACTGAAAATGACACTGTACGCCGCCCGCGCGTCCAGCCACTTTCCAATGATGACGCGGAATCTAGGCGTTGGATGATGTGCTGGATGGCGTTTGCTCGATCCACCTGTTCGCTGGCTTCGGACCGTCATTCAGGATTCTCCTTCGACGATCCCCAGTTACCCTCCTATCCGTGTTCGTCGCGGTGGAGCTACTCAAGAGAATCTTCGCCTTTTGAATAGAGCCTTCTCTCTAAGTCTTCAGCGTGAAGTCGCCATGGAGATCTACTGGGGTTAATTTTAATAATCTGGCAGTCTTGCGTGAGGAGGCTGCACCAGCCTCGGCTGCACCGGTACGATTGCTGGAATCTGCACTGATAAATGTGCGCTCGATTAAAAACCTCTTCCCAATCCTGTAAAATTAGCCTAAAACGCCTAATCAAGGCATACCCAAAGTAAATTTAAAGCTGTTCTTGAACCGTTTGGAGTACATGCATGGTTTTGGTCACATTTGAAAGGGGACACTCTGAAGTTTTTTCCCCAGCAGTCAGAATTACTGTAAGTGCTACTGATTTTGAGTAATAGAAGTTTAAACACAATGAAATAGAAGTTTGTTTTTCCGCCTGAAATTTTTTTTTGCATGCAGATGCCTATAACTTGTAGCTATTAGCTTGAGAACACAATGGGATCACAGCATGAGGCCTTACCTAGTCCAAGTTCAAATGTTATAACAATACCATAAAAAATGAATATTTTACACATGTTTTTCTAAGGGTACACCCAGGCGTTTTACAAAAGTGCCTTTTGGATACTCCAGAAGGACCCTTTGGTAACCTAAGACAAAAAGGCTCCTACTTTTGAATGCTTCAACGTACAGTCATCATTTTGGGCTCTAATGAAAGATGACACTTAGAGCTATCATATTCCATATCCAGATCCACTATTAGTTTTGCTGACACAGAGTAACTGATGCATAAACACATTAGAGTGCCTTTTCCCTTCTTGAAACTAAATGATGTGCATATAAAAGAGTCAAAACTAGTGCTATGGTGGACAATTTGTTTATATAAAAAATACACAACAAACTATTTACATGAATTTTTACACAAAGTATTTACAAACCATTATAAAATTGTACATGTTTCTAGCAACATGCCAGTCATTGTAGCAGTCACATTTGGGTACAAAGCACAGAGGCACATCACAGGAAGAGTACTTCACTGGTGTCTTTGCATGACACTGCCTGCACTTCAGACGACCAGCGGTGCAAGATTTGGTGATGTGCAACAGCCTGCTAGACACAACTTTTCCATCTTTTCTGTATTCTATATATATATACAGTGAGGAAAATAAGTATTTGAACACCCTGCTATTTTGCAAGTTCTCCCACTTAAAAATCATGGAGGGGTCTGAAATTGTCATCGTAGGTGCATGTCCACTGTGAGAGACATAATCTAAAAAAAAAATCCAGAAATCACAATGTATGATTTTTTAACTATTTATTTGTATGATACAGCTGCAAATAAGTATTTGAACACCTGAGAAAATCAATGTTAATATTTGGTACAGTAGCCTTTGTTTGCAATTACAGAGGTCAAACGTTTCCTGTAGTTTTTCACCAGGTTTGCACACACTGCAGGAGGGATTTTGGCCCACTCCTCCACACAGATCTTCTCTAGATCAGTCAGGTTTCTGGGCTGTCGCTGAGAAACACGGAGTTTGAGCTCCCTCCAAAGATTCTCTATTGGGTTTAGGTCTGGAGACTGGCTAGGCCACGCCAGAACCTTGATATGCTTCTTACAGAGCCACTCCTTGGTTATCCTGGCTGTGTGCTTCGGGTCATTGTCATGTTGGAAGACCCAGCCTCGACCCATCTTCAATGCTCTAACTGAGGGAAGGAGGTTGTTCCCCAAAATCTCGCAATACATGGGCCCGGTCATCCTCTCCTTAATACAGTGCAGTCAGCCCTGTCCCATGTGCAGAAAAACACCCCCAAAGCATGATGCTACCACCCCCATGCTTCACAGTAGGGATGGTGTTCTTGGGATGGTACTCATCATTCTTCTTCCTCCAAACACGGTTAGTGGAATTATGACCAAAAAGTTCTATTTTGGTCTCATCTGACCACATGACTTTCTCCCATGACTCCTCTGGATCATCCAAATGGTCATTGGCCAACTTAAGACGGGCCTTGACATGTGCTGGTTTAAGCAGGGGAACCTTCCGTGCCATGCATGATTTCAAACCATGACGCCTTAGTGTATTACCAACAGTAACCTTGGAAACGGTGGTCCCAGCTCTTTTCAGGTCATTGACCAGCTCCTCCCGTGTAGTTCTGGGCTGATTTCTCACCTTTCTTAGGATCATTGAGACCCCACAAGGTGAGATCTTGCATGGGGCCCCAGTCCGAGGGAGATTGACAGTCATGTTTAGCTTCCATTTTCTAATGATTGCTCCAACAGTGGACCTTTTTTCACCAAGCTGCTTGGCGATTTCCCTGTAGCACTTTCCAGCCTTGTGGAGGTGTACAATTTTGTCTCTAGTGTCTTTGGACAGCTCTTTGGTCTTAGCCATGTTAGTAGTTGGATTCTTACTGATTGTATGGGGTGGACAGGTGTCTTTATGCAGCTAATCGACCTCAAACAGGTGCATCTAATTTAGGATAATAAATGGAGTGGAGGTGGACATTTTAAAGGCAGACTAACAGGTCTTTGAGGGTCAGAATTCTAGCTGATTGACAGGTGTTCAAATACTTATTTGCAGCTGTATCATACAAATAAATAGATAAAAAATCATACATTGTGATTTCTGGATTATTTTTTTTGATTATGTCTCTCACAGTGGACATGCACCTCACGATGACAATTTCAGACCCCTCCATGATTTCTAAGTGGGAGAACTTGCAAAATAGCAGGGTGTTCAAATACTTATTTTCCTCACTGTATATATATATATATATATATATATATATATATATATATATATATATATATATATATAGTTTTCTTTTCGAGTGTGTAAATATGTATTATTGTATGTATATTTACTGTAAATACTGTATACTTTGCCAATGTACTATGGAACAAATAGATGGGCCTACACCTCCCCCATGAATTCAGCATTGTAACAAATAGATGGGCCTACACCTCCCCCATGAATTCAGCATTGTAACAAATAGATGGGCCTACACCTCCCCCCATGAATTCAGCATTGTAACAAATAGACTCTCAAACACAACATATATTCTTATTTTCAACTTTTATAGATATATATATATATATATATATATTTCGCGTCCATTTATATATAAATATATATTTACAGTAAATATACAAAACATCTATATAGCATGTCAATAGATCTGAAACAAACAATGAACTAAAACACACGCACAAACGGTTCAAACACTCACTGAGGAAACACACGACAAAGGGTAATTACAAAATGTGTATTCATTATTCAAACTAAAGCTTATTTATGCGGAATATACAGTAATATATGTTATAAAACACAAGAAAACACTTACTTGTCCAGAGCAATGTCTCATCTCTCCATAAACATTTACTCTGCCTCCGAATCATCCGTATTGTTTTCAGAAATGTCATCTCCAAACTCAGAATTTTCACATTGAATGCCTTCTTAAATCACATCCTGGGGTGAAAATCCTGTTTTTTGCGTCAGTTTCACCATATTTAAATCGCCAAATGTGTAAACAGTTCCAAAACAGCTCTCCAATGGTTTTACGCACGACGCACGAAACACTGGGTAATGGCAAGGCAACATTGCGCACACACATTTCAGAACCGTGCTGTAATCGTCCCACTAAAGCCGCATATCACTGTTTTCAGAATTTCATTGGCTATACGATGCGTTGGCTATACGTTACTCTTCGATGTAATTGGTTTGATCAGTAAACAAAGGAAAGTGGGTATGCCCTTACATTCGACACAGACTGTGGTTGGCTATTGAAGGCTTTGGACAGGACATGGAAGCTCCTATTGGGTCAAATGAGGTGTCAATCGAAAGGTCAGAATGCGTGCTTCCATTTTGATACCGGATATAGGAAATGTTTACATCTGAACTGATACCGATAATATGTGAAATTTAGGTACAGCTGCCAGGTGCTTTGAAATGATGCAACAAGAGTCTGTGGATATTTATTGATGTAATAATGTGATTTGGACTAAACATTTTACTTGATTTGATCATTTGGACATTTGACAATGAAACAACACCGTTTTTGTCGGGAAGATATGGCTCAGTGGAGTACTATGAGGCGTCATAGGTGAGTTGTCTAAATTTTGTTATTGGTTGTTTATATGTTGGTGGTCTGACTAAGATATAGATTGTACCTGCTGTTGTGATTGTATCTTAAAATGGTTTATATCAATAGAAAATCAAGAAATGTAGCTTTCCAAAGATATGTGGCATGTGTACCAATGTAACACACAGCAGTTTTGTTTATCGCATACTTTTATTTTGTACATTTAAGGGCCCGTCCTCGGGCTGTGAAGTCTATGAAGTTAATAACAAAGCCTTGACTGTATGTGATCTAATTATGGATCAAAACTGGGATCTCATATGCTTAACAGAAACCTGGCATAAAGAGTCTGATGGTCTACTCCTTAATGAACTGTCTCCTGAGGGATATGGATTATGCGATCTTCCGCGTTCAACTGGAAGAGGAGGTGGTATCATTGTGCTGTTTAAACAGCATTTAGGACTGTGTTCTGTGGATATCCCTTCGTTTACATCATTTGAATGCCTCGCCTTGAGTGTTTCTGCTTCATCATCTACGGTCATTGTGACTGTGTACAGACCTCCCAAGGGTAACAAAGAATTTATATCTGATTTTGCTGAACTACTGTCTGTGTTGGTTTTAAAATTTCAGAAAATTTTAATTCTTGGTGATTTTAATATACACATGGACAAAAAAGATATTTCATCGACTAGAGACTTTACATCTTTATTAGACTGTTTTGAGTTACATCAAGTTGTGGATTGTCCTACACACAATAAAGGCCACATTTTGGATCTTGTGATTTAAAATGGTACACTTGTGTCTGGGTTGTCTGTATCTGATTTTGGGCTATCTGATCACTTAGCCATTCTTTTCAAGTTGGAGTTACCTGTTTTACTTACTACTACTTCCCGTATTATTTATTACCGTAAGTGGAGATCTATTGCACCCACCGACTTCTCAGACTTTATTGACTCTGCTATTAGCTGTATTGTACCATCTGATGCATTGGATGATAAAGTAAATCGGTTGTACACAATTCTTTCATCTGGCCTGGACACGTTTGCACCTCTGATGTCACGTGCTGTATCTTTTAAACGATCTGCCCCGTGGTATAACGATGATCTGCGCGCAATATGGGAGAATATAGGACTGAAATTGTATCGAGAAGGTCTGCTCATTTCTCCCAGATCATTGCAAGTAATCAAGATAACCCAAGAAAATTGTTTAATTCTATTAACAATCTTTTAAACAGAAATAGCATTCCCAATGTCCCTCCTTCTGTTCAATTATGCAATAAGTTTCTTGAGTTTTTTGGCAATAAGATTGAGGGGATAAGAGATCAGATTACTACCACTAATACAACTGTTACCCCAAAAATAAGTAACATGGAATTTTCTGGTGTTTGTTTTTCAGAATTCTCCATGTTAGATTCTCAATCCCTGTGTAATGTGGTTCTAAAAATGAGGGCTGCCACCTCAAGTGTTGATCCCATACCAGCTGGGTTGTTTCAGTCATGCTTTTCTTCTTTGTGTCCGGCTGTATTGAGTATTATAAATGACTCACTGTCTTCTGGTGTCATGCCATCTGCACTTAAAATTGCTGCTGTAACCCCTGTCCCAAAAACAAATAGCCGTGATTGTGAGAATCTAGCAAATTTTCGTCCCATCTCTGGTCTCCCTTTTATTGCTAAAATCCTGGAACGTATTGTTGCTTCACAACTGCTTTCTCATTTGTCTGCAAATAACTTTTTTGAGCCTCTTCAATCTGGCTTTCGAAAAATGCATAGCACTGAGACAGCATTAGTCAAAGTCACAAATGACTTATTGACAGCTTCCGATGCTGGTTGCTTATCAATACTGATTCTGCTTGATCTCAGTGCTGCTTTCGACACTATTGATCATAGCACTTTACTCTCGCGCTTAGAGTCTGTCTTTGGTGTATCTGACTCTGCTCTGAGCTGGTTTAAGTCTTATTTTTCGGATCGCAAACAATTTGTTGTGCTGGGTGGCTGCAGAGGCTGGTATGGTAAAATTTGGTGTTCCTCAGGGTTCAATTTTGGGTCCCTTATTTTTCACTCTTTATATTTTTCCTCTTGGCCAACTCTTGAGGTCTCTAGGTCTTGATTTTCATTTTTATGCGGACGACACCCAAATATATGTTCACTCAAAATCTGATGTAAATGTGGCCGTATTACATCTCTCTAACTGTATCACAGTTATTAAAAATTGGATGTCTGCTAATTTTTTATGCTTAAATAGTGATAAGACTGAGGTGATGCTTATTGGTTCGCCCCACCAGTTACGCAGAGTGCAACCTGTAGCGTTACAAGTGGACGGCTCTGTAATCCAGTTCCAATCAAAATTAAAAAACTTGGGAGTAATTTTCGATTCCAATTTAACATTCGATCTTCACGTATGTAATACTGTTAGAGTTTCTTTTTTTCATCTTAGAAATATATCCAGATTACGGACCATGCTGTCCTTTCCTGTAGCTGAAAAATTAATTAATACTCTGTTTTTTTCTTGAATTGATTATTGTAATGCCTTGTTAGCAGGAGCATCAAAATCTATTCTGAAAAAACTTCAGTGGGTACAAAACTCTGCCGCATGTATTCTGACTAGGACAAGACAAAGAGATCATATAAAACCCATTTTAGAGATCTTGCATTGGTTACCGGTTAAATTTCGTGTTGATTTTAAGATTCTGATGTTGACGTACAAGGCATTGAATGGACTCGCTCCTAAATATCTCGCCGAGCTTTTAATGCCCTACATCCCAACACATAATCTTCGCTCTGCTGATGCCGGTCTTTTAGCTGTTCCGGTAACAAAGCTAAAAACAATGGGTGATAGGGCATTCACTTCAGTCGCCCCAAAGTTATGGAACTCCTTGCCTTCCGAAATAAGATTTGCACCATCTTTGAAAAGGTTTAAAACATCCCTTAAAACTCATTATTTTACGGAAGCATTTGGGTAGAGGTGATATTGGTGGCTGTTAATGAGATGTATATTATGGTCTTAATCTGTCTTGATATTTATTTATAATTTGTTTTTAGGTTTGTAATCATGTGTGAAATATTTTGTATTGTGTGATCATGCCTTTTTATGTGTTTTTTTACTTTTAATTCTGTAAAGCGCTCTGAGAATTAACTTTTAAAAGCGCTATACAAAATAAAGTTATTATTATTAAAGTTATTATCATCCATAAACAGCGGCAGATGCCTTGTAAATTCACTGGCATCATCCATAAACAGCGGCATATGACATGTAAATTCACTGGCATCATCCATAAACAGTTGCATATGCCTTGTAAATTAAGTGGCATCATTCATAAACAGCGGCAGATGCCTGGTAAATTCACTGGCATAATCCATAAACAGAGGCAAATGCCTTGTAAATTCACTGGCATCATCCATAAAGCGCGGCATATGCCTCGTAAATTAAGTGACATCATTCGTAAACAGCGGCAGATGCGTGTAAATTCACTGGCATAATCAATAAACAGCGGCAGATGCCTGGTAAATTCACTGGCATCATCCATAAACAGCGGCAGATGCTGTGTAAATTCACTTGCATCATCCATAAACAGCGGCATGTGCCTCATAAATTAAGTTGCATCATTCATAAACAGCGGCAGATGGCGTGTAAATTCACTGGCATCATTCATAAACAGCGGCAGATGCTGTGTAAATTCACTGGCATCATTCGTAAACAGCGGCAGATGCCATGTAAATTCACTGGCATCATCAATAAACAGCAGCAGTTGCCTGGTAAATTCACTGGCATCATCCATAAACAGAAGCAAATGCCTTGTAAATTCAGTGGCATCATCCATAAACAGTGGCATATGACGTGTAAATTCACTGGCATCATCCATTAACAGCGGCAGATGCCGTGTAAATTCACTGGCATCATCCATATACAGCGGCATAGGCCTCCTAAATTAAGTGGCATCATTCATTAACAGCGGCAGATGCCGTGTAAATAAACTGGCATCATCCATATACAGCAGCATAGGCCTCCTAAATTAAGTGGCATCATTCATTAAAAGCGGCAGATGCCGTGTAAATTCACTGGCATCATTCATAAACAGCGGCAGATGGCGTGTAAATTCACTGGCATCATCCATAAACAGCGGCAGATGCTGTGTAAATTCACTGGTATCATCCATATACAGCGGCATAGGCCTTGTAAATGAAGTGGCATCATCCATAAACAGCGGCAGATGGGGTGTAAATTCAATGGCATCATCCATAAACTGTGGCATATGGTGTGTAAATTCACTGGCATCATCCATAAACAGCGGCATATGCCTTGTAAATTAACTGACATCATTCATAAACAGCGGCAGATGCTGTGTAAACTCACTGGCCTCATTCATAAACAGCGGCAGATGCCATGTAAATTAACTGGCATCATCCATATACAGCGGCATAGGCCTCCTAAATTAAGTGGCATCATTCATAAACAGCGGCAGATGGCGTGTAAATTCACTGGCATCATTCATAAACAGCGGCAGATGCTGTGTAAATTCACTGGCATCATCCGTAAAAAGAAGCAAATGCCTTGTAAATTCACTGGCATCATCAATAAACAGCAGCAGTTGCCTGGTAAATTCACTGGCATCATCCATAAACAGAAGCAAATGCCTGGTAAATTCAGTGGCATCATCCATAAACAGCGGCAGATGGCGTGTAAATTCACTGGCATCATCCATAAAGTGCGGCATATGCCTCGTAAATTATGTGGCATCATTCGTAAACAGCGGCAGATGTCGTGTAAATTTACTGGCATCATCCATTAACAGTGGCAGATGCCGTGTAAATTCACTGGCATCATCCATATACAGCGGCATAGGCCTCCTAAATTCACTGGCATCATCCATAAACAGCGGCAGATGCTGTGTAAATTCACTGGCATCATCCATAAACAGCAGCACATGCCTTGTAAATTATGTGGCATCATCCATAAACAGCGGCATATGCTGTGTAAATTCACTGATATCATCCATAAACAGCGGCAGATGCTGTGTAAATTTACTGGCATCATCCATAAACAGCGGCATATGCCTTGTAAATTCAGTGACATCATCAATAAACACAGAAATATGACATGTAAATTCACTGGCATCATCAATAAACAATGGCAGATGCTGTGTAAATTCACTGGGATCATCCATTAACAGCGGCAGATGCCGTGTAAATTCACTGGCATCATCCATCTACAGCGGCATAGGCCTCCTAAATTAAGTGGCATCATTCATTAACAGCGGTAGATGCCGTGTAAATTCACTGGCATCATCCATAAACAGCAGCACATGCCTTGTAAATTATGTGGCATCATCCATAAACAGCGGCATATGCTGTGTAAATTCACTGATATCATCCATAAACAGCAGCAGATGCTGTGTAAATTTACTGGCATCATCCATAAACAGCGGCATATGCCTTGTAAATTCAGTGACATCATCAATAAACAGCGACATATGACATGTAAATTCACTGGCATCATCAATATACAACGGCAGATGCTGTGTAAATTCACTGGCATCATCCATAAACAGCGGCAGATGCTGTGTAAATTCACTGGCATCATCCATAAAGCGCGGCATATGCCCCGTAAATTATGTGGCATCATTCGTAAACAGCGGCAGATGTCATGTAAATTTACTGGCATCATCCATTAACAGCGGCAGATGCCGTGTAAAATTCACTGGCATCATCCATATACAGCGGCATAGGCCTCCTAAATTAAGTGGCATCATTCATTAACAGCGGCAGATGCCGTGTAAATAAACTGGCATCATCCATATAGAGCGGCATAGGCCTCCTAAATTAAGTGGCATCATTCATTAAAAGCGGCAGATGCCGTGTAATTTCACTGGCATCATCCATAAACAGCGGCAGATGCTGTGTAAATTCACTGGTATCATCCATATACAGCGGCATAGGCCTTGTAAATTAAGTGGCATCATCCATAAACAGCGGCAGATGGGGTGTAAATTCAATGGCATCATCCATAAACTGCGCCATATCGTGTGTAAATTCACTGGCATCATCCATAAACAGCGGCATATGCCTTGTAAATTAACTGACATCATTCATAAACAGCGGCAGATGCTGTGTAAACTCACTGGCCTCATTCATAAACAGCGGCAGATGCCGTGTAAATTAACTGGCATCATCCATATACAGCGGCATAGGCCTCCTAAATTAAGTGGCATCATTCATAAACAGCGGCAGATGGCGTGTAAATTCACTGGCATCATTCATAAACAGCGGCAGATGCTGTGTAAATTCACTGGCATCATTCGTAAACAGCGGCAGATGCCGTGTAAATTCACTGGCATCATCAATAAACAGCAGCAGTTGCCTGGTAAATTCACTGGCATCATCCATAAACAGAAGCAAATGCCTTGTAAATTCAGTGGCATCATCCATAAACAGCGGCATATGCTGTGTAAATTCACTGATATCATCCATAAACAGCGGCAGATGCTGTGTAAATTTACTGGCATCATCCATAAACAGCGGCATATGCCTTGTAAATTCAGTGACATCATCAATAAACACAGAAATATGACATGTAAATTCACTGGCATCATCAATAAACAATGGCAGATGCTGTGTAAATTCACTGGGATCATCCATTAACAGCGGCAGATGCCGTGTAAATTCACTGGCATCATCCATCTACAGCGGCATAGGCCTCCTAAATTAAGTGGCATCATTCATTAACATAGGTAGATGCCGTGTAAATTCACTGGCATCATCCATAAACAGCAGCACATGCCTTGTAAATTATGTGGCATCATCCATAAACAGCGGCATATGCTGTGTAAATTCACTGGCATCATCCATAAACAGCGGCATATGCTGTGTAAATTCACTGATATCATCCATAAACAGCGGCAGATGCTGTGTAAATTTACTGGCATCATCCATAAACAGCGGCATATGCCTTGTAAATTCAGTGACATCATCAATAAACACAGAAATATGACATGTAAATTCACTGGCATCATCAATAAACAATGGCAGATGCTGTGTAAATTCACTGGGATCATCCATTAACAGCGGCAGATGCCGTGTAAATTCACTGGCATCATCCATCTACAGCGGCATAGGCCTCCTAAATTAAGTGGCATCATTCATTAACAGCGGTAGATGCCGTGTAAATTCACTGGCATCATCCATAAACAGCAGCACATGCCTTGTAAATTATGTGGCATCATCCATAAACAGCGGCATATGCTGTGTAAATTCACTGATATCATCCATTAACAGCGGCAGATGCCGTGTAAATTCACTGGCATCATCCATCTACAGCGGCATAGGCCTCCTAAATTAAGTGGCATCATTCATTAACAGCGGTAGATGCCGTGTAAATTCACTGGCATCATCCATAAACAGCAGCACATGCCTTGTAAATTAAGTGACATCATTCGTAAACAGCGGCAGATGCCGTGTAAATTCAGTGGCATAATCAATAAACAGCGGCAGATGCCTGGTAAATTCACTGGCATCATCCATAAACAGCGGCAGATGCTGTGTAAATTCACTGGCATCATCCATAAAGCGCGGCATATGCCCCGTAAATTATGTGGCATCATTCGTAAACAGCGGCAGATGTCATGTAAATTTACTGGCATCATCCATTAACAGCGGCAGATGCCGTGTAAAATTCACTGGCATCATCCATATACAGCGGCATAGGCCTCCTAAATTAAGTGGCATCATTCATTAACAGCGGCAGATGCCGTGTAAATAAACTGGCATCATCCATATAGAGCGGCATAGGCCTCCTAAATTAAGTGGCATCATTCATTAAAAGCGGCAGATGCCGTGTAATTTCACTGGCATCATCCATAAACAGCGGCAGATGCTGTGTAAATTCACTGGTATCATCCATATACAGCGGCATAGGCCTTGTAAATTAAGTGGCATCATCCATAAACAGCGGCAGATGGGGTGTAAATTCAATGGCATCATCCATAAACTGCGCCATATCGTGTGTAAATTCACTGGCATCATCCATAAACAGCGGCATATGCCTTGTAAATTAACTGACATCATTCATAAACAGCGGCAGATGCTGTGTAAACTCACTGGCCTCATTCATAAACAGCGGCAGATGCCGTGTAAATTAACTGGCATCATCCATATACAGCGGCATAGGCCTCCTAAATTAAGTGGCATCATTCATAAACAGCGGCAGATGGCGTGTAAATTCACTGGCATCATTCATAAACAGCGGCAGATGCTGTGTAAATTCACTGGCATCATTCGTAAACAGCGGCAGATGCCGTGTAAATTCACTGGCATCATCAATAAACAGCAGCAGTTGCCTGGTAAATTCACTGGCATCATCCATAAACAGAAGCAAATGCCTTGTAAATTCAGTGGCATCATCCATAAACAGCGGTAGATGGCGTGTAAATTCACTGGCATCATCCATAAAGTGCGGCATATGCCTCGTAAATTATGTGGCATCATTCGTAAACAGCTGCAGATGTCGTGTAAATTTACTGGCATCATCCATTAACAGCGGCAGATGCCGTGTAAATTCACTGGCATCATCCATATACAGCGGCATAGGCCTCCTAAATTAAGTGGCATCATTCATTAACATCGGTAGATGCCGTGTAAATTCACTGGCATCATCCATAAACAGCGGCAGATGCTGTGTAAATTCACTGGCATCATCCATAAACAGCAGCACATGCCTTGTAAATTATGTGGCATCATCCATAAACAGCGGCATATGCTGTGTAAATTCACTGATATCATCCATAAACAGCGGCAGATGCTGTGTAAATTTACTGGCATCATCCATAAACAGCGGCATATGCCTTGTAAATTCAGTGACATCATCAATAAACAGCGACATATGACATGTAAATTCACTGGCATCATCAATATACAACGGCAGATGCTGTGTAAATTCACTGGCATCATCCATAAAAAGAAGCAAATGCCTTGTAAATTCAGTGGCATCATCCATAAACAGTGGCATATGACGTGTAAATTCACTGGCATCATCCATAAAGCGCGGCATATGCCTCGTAAATTATGTGGCATCATTCGTAAACAGCGGCAGATGTCGTGTAAATTTACTGGCATCATCCATTAACAGCGGCAGATGCCGTGTAAATTCACTGGCATCATCCATATACAGCAGCATAGGCCTCCTAAATTAAGTGGCATCATTCATTAACAGCGGCAGATGCCGTGTAAATAAACTGGCATCATCCATATACAGCGGCATAGGCCTCCTAAATTAAGTGGCATCATTTATTAAAAGCGGCAGATGCCGTGTAAATTCACTGGCATCATTCATAAACAGCGGCAGATGGCGTGTAAATTCACTGGCATCATCCATAAACAGCGGCAGATGCTGTGTAAATTCACTGGTATCATCCATATACAGTGGCATAGGCCTTGTAAATTAAGTGGCATCATCCATAAACAGCGGCAGATGGGGTGTAAATTCAATGGCATCATCCATAAACTGCGCCATATGGTGTGTAAATTCACTGGCATCATCCATAAACAGCGGCATATGCCTTGTAAATTATCTGACATCATTCATAAACAGCGGCAGATGCTGTGTAAACTCACTGGCCTCATTCATAAACAGCGGCAGATGCCATGTAAATTAACTGGCATCATCCATATACAGCGGCATAGGCCTCCTAAATTAAGTGGCATCATTCATAAACAGCGGCAGATGGCATGTAAATTCACTGGCATCATTCATAAACAGCGGCAGATGCTGTGTAAATTCACTGGCATCATTCGTAAACAGCGGCAGATGCCGTGTAAATTCACTGGCATCATCAATAAACAGCAGCAGTTGCCTGGTAAATTCACTGGCATCATCCATAAACAGAAGCAAATGCCTTGTAAATTCAGTGGCATCATCCATAAACAGCGGCAGATGGCGTGTAAATTCACTGGCATCATCCATAAAGTCGCGCATATGCCTCAGTAAATTATGTGGCATCATTCGTAAACAGCGGCAGATGTCGTGTAAATTTACTGGCATCATCCATTAACAGCGGCAGATGCCGTGTAAATTCACTGGCATCATCCATATACAGCGGCATAGGCCTCCTAAATTAAGTGGCATCATTCATTAACATCGGTAGATGCCGTGTAAATTCACTGGCATCATCCATAAACAGCGGCAGATGCTGTGTAAATTCACTGGCATCATCCATAAACAGCAGCACATGCCTTGTAAATTATGTGGCATCATCCATAAACAGCGGCATATGCTGTGTAAATTCACTGAGATCATCCATAAACAGCGGCAGATACTGTGTAAATTTACTGGCATCATCCATAAACAGCGGCATATGCCTTGTAAATTCAGTGACATCATCAATAAACAGCGACATATGTAAATTCACTGGCATCATCAATATACAACGGCAGATGCTGTGTAAATTCACTGGCATCATCCATAAACAGAAGCAAATGCCTTGTAAATTCAGTGGCATCATCCATTAACAGTGGCATATGACGTGTAAATTCACTGGCATCATCCATAAAGCGCGGCATATGCCTCGTAAATTATGTGGCATCATTCGTAAACAGCGGCAGATGTCGTTTAAATTTACTGGCATCATCCATTAACAGCAGCAGATGCCGTGTAAATTCACTGGCATCATCCATATACAGCGGCATAGGCCTCCTAAATTAAGTGGCATCATTCATTAACAGCGGCAGATGCCGTGTAAATAAACTGGCATCATCCATATACAGCGGCATAGGCCTCCTAAATTAAGTGGCATCATTCATTAAAAGCGGCAGATGCCGTGTAAATTCACTGGCATCATTCATAAACAGCGGCAGATGGCGTGTAAATTCACTGGCATCATTCATAAACAGCAGCAGATGCTGTGTAAATTCACTGGCATCATTCGTAAACAACGGCAGAGGCCGTGTAAATTCACTGGCATCATCCATAAACAGCGGCAGATGCTGTGTAAATTCACTGGCATCATCCATAAACAGCAGCACATGCCTTGTAAATTATGTGGCATCATCCATAAACAGCGGCATATGCTGTGTAAATTCACTGATATCATCCATAAACAGCGGCAGATGCTGTGTAAATTTACTGGCATCATCCATAAACAGCGGCATATGCCTTGTAAATTCAGTGACATCATCAATAAACACAGAAATATGACATGTAAATTCACTGGCATCATCAATAAACAATGGCAGATGCTGTGTAAATTCACTGGGATCATCCATTAACAGCGGCAGATGCCATGTAAATTCACTGGCATCATCCATCTACAGCGGCATAGGCCTCCTAAATTAAGTGGCATCATTCATTAACAGCGGTAGATGCCGTGTAAATTCACTGGCATCATCCATAAACAGCGGCAGATGCTGCGTAAATTCACTGGCATCATCCATAAACAGCAGCACATGCCTTGTAAATTATGTGGCATCATCCATAAACAGCGGCATATGCTGTGTAAATTCACTGATATCATCCATAAACAGCAGCAGATGCTGTGTAAATTTACTGGCATCATCCATAAACAGCGGCATATGCCTTGTAAATTCAGTGACATCATCAATAAACAGCGACATATGACATGTAAATTCACTGGCATCATCAATATACAACGGCAGATGCTGTGTAAATTCACTGGCATCATCCATAAACAGAGGCAAATGCCTTGTAAATTCACTGGCATCATCCATAAAGCGCGGCATATGCCTCGTAAATTAAGTGACATCATTCGTAAACAGCGGCAGATGCCGTGTAAATTCAGTGGCATAATCAATAAACAGCGGCAGATGCCTGGTAAATTCACTGGCATCATCCATAAAAAGCGGCAGATGCTGTGTAAATTCACTGGCATCATCCATAAACAGCGGCATGTGCCTCATAAATTAAGTTGCATCATTCATAAACAGCCGCAGATGGCGTGTAAATTCACTGGCATCATTCATAAACAGCGGCAGATGCTGTGTAAATTCACTGGCATCATTCATAAACAGCGGCAGATGGCATGTAAATTCACTGGCATCATCCATAAACATCGGCAGATGCTGTGTAAATTCACTGGCATCATCCATATACAGCGGCATAGGCCTTGTAAATTAAGTGGCATCATCCATAAACAGCGGCAGATGGGGTGTAAATTCACTGGCATCATCCATAAACAGCGGCATATGGGGTGTAAATTCACTGGCATCATCCATAAACAGCGGCATATGCCTTGTAAATTAACTGGCATCATTCATAAACAGCGGCAGATGCTGTGTAAACTCACTGGCCTCATTCGTAAACAGCGGCAGATGCCATGTAAATTCACTGGCATCATCAATAAACAGCAGCAGTTGCCTGGTAAATTCACTGGCATCATCCATAAACAGAAGCAAATGCCTTGTAAATTCAGTGGCATCATCCATAAACAGCGGCAGATGGCGTGTAAATTCACTGGCATCATCCATAAAGTCGCGGCATATGCCTCGTAAATTATGTGGCATCATTCAGTAAACAGCTGCAGATGTCGTGGTAAATTTACTGGCATCATCCATTAACAGCGGCAGATGCCGTGTAATTTCACTGGCATCATCCATATACAGCGCATAGGCCTCCTAAATTAAGTGGCATCATTCATTAACAGCGGTAGATGCCGTGTAAATTCACTGGCATCATCCATAAACAGTGGCAGATGCTGTGTAAATTCACTGGCATCATCCATAAACAGCAGCACATGCCTTGTAAATTATGTGGCATCATCCAAAAACAGCAGCATATGCTGTGTAAATTCACTGATATTATCCATAAACAGCGGCAGATGCTGTGTAAATTTACTGGCATCATCCATAAACAGCGGCAGATGCCTTGTAAATTCACTGGCATCATCCATAAACAGCGCATATGCCATGTAAATTCACTGCATCATCCATAAACAGTTGCATATGCCTTGTAAATTAAGTGGCATCATTCATAAACAGCGGCAGATGCCTGGTAAATTCACTGGCATCATCCATAAACAGAGGCAAATGCCTTGTAAATTCACTGGCATCATCCATAAACAGAGGCAAATGCCTTGTAAATTCACTGGCATCATCCATAAAGTGCGGCATATGCCTCGTAAATTATGTGGCATCATTCGTAAACAGCGGCAGATGTCATGTAAATTCACTGGCATCATCCATAAACAGAAGCAAATGCCTTGTAAATTCAGTGGCATAATCAATAAACAACGGCAGATGCCTGGTAAATTCACTGGCATCATCCATAAACTGCGGCAGATGCTGTGTAAATTCACTGGCATCATCCATAAACAGCGGCATGTGCCTCATAAATTAAGTTGCATCATTCATAAACAGCGGCAGATGGCGTGTAAATTCACTGGCATCATTCATAAACAGCGGCAGATGCTGTGTAAATTCACTGGCATCACTCATAAACAGCGGCAGATGGCGTGTAAATTCACTGGCATCATCCATAAACAGCGGCAAATGCTGTGTAAATTCACTGGCATCATCCATAAACAGCAGCACATGCCTTGTAAATTATGTGGCATCATCCAAAAACAGCAGCATATGCTGTGTAAATTCACTGATATTATCCATAAACAGCGGCAGATGCTGTGTAAATTTACTGGCATCATCCATAAACAGCGGCAGATGCCTTGTAAATTCACTGGCATCATCCATAAACAGCGGCATATGCCATGTAAATTCACTGGCATCATCCATAAACAGTTGCATATGCCTTGTAAATTAAGTGGCATCATTCATAAACAGCGGCAGATGCCTGGTAAATTTACTGGCATCATCCATAAACAGAGGCAAATGCCTTGTAAATTCACTGGCATCATCCATAAACAGAGGCAAATGCCTTGTAAATTCACTGGCATCATCCATAAAGTGCGGCATATGCCTCGTAAATTATGTGGCATCATTCGTAAACAGCGGCAGATGTCATGTAAATTCACTGGCATCATCCATAAACAAAAGCAAATGCCTTGTAAATTCAGTGGCATAATCAATAAACAACGGCAGATGCCTGGTAAATTCACTGGCATCATCCATAAACTGCGGCAGATGCTGTGTAAATTCACTGGCATCATCCATAAACAGCGGCATGTGCCTCATAAATTAAGTTGCATCATTCATAAACAGCGGCAGATGGCGTGTAAATTCACTGGCATCATTCATAAACAGCGGCAGATGCTGTGTAAATTCACTGGCATCACTCATAAACAGCGGCAGATGGCGTGTAAATTCACTGGCATCATCCATAAACAGCGGCAAATGCTGTGTAAATTCACTGGCATCATCCATATACAGCGGCATAGGCCTGGTAAATTCACTGGCATCATCCATAAACAGAAGCAAATGCCTTGTAAATTCAGTGGCATCATCCATAAACAGCGGCAGATGGCGTGTAAATTCACTGGCATCATCCATAAAGCACGGCATATGCCTCTTAAATTATGTGGCATCATTCGTAAACAGCGGCAGATGTCGTGTAAATTTACTGGCATCATCCATTAACAGCGGCAGATGCCTGGTAAATTCACTGGCATCATCCATAAAAAGCGGCAGATGCTGTGTAAATTCACTGGCATCATCCATAAACAGCGGCATGTGCCTCATAAATTAAGTTGCATCATTCATAAACAGCCGCAGATGGCATGTAAATTCACTGGCATCATTCATAAACAGCGGCAGATGCTGTGTAAATTCACTGGCATCATTCATAAACAGCGGCAGATGGCATGTAAATTCACTGGCATCATCCATAAACATCGGCAGATGCTGTGTAAATTCACTGGCATCATCCATATACAGCGTTATAGGCCTTGTAAATTAAGTGGCATCATCCATAAATAGCGGCAGATGGGGTGTAAATTCACTGGCATCATCCATAAACAGCGGCATATGGGGTGTAAATTCACTGGCATCATCCATAAACAGCGGCATATGCCTTGTAAATTAACTGGCATCATTCATAAACAGTGGCAGATGCTGTGTAAACTCACTGGCCTCATTCGTAAACAGCGGCAGATGCCATGTAAATTCACTGGCATCATCAATAAACAGCAGCAGTTGCCTGGTAAATTCACTGGCATCATCCATAAACAGAAGCAAATGCCTTGTAAATTCAGTGGCATCATCCATAAACAGCGGCAGATGGCGTGTAAATTCACTGGCATCATCCATAAAGTGCGGCATATGCCTCGTAAATTATGTGGCATCATTCGTAAACAGCTGCAGATGTCGTGTAAATTTACTGGCATCATCCATTAACAGCGGCAGATGCCGTGTAATTTCACTGGCATCATCCATATACAGCGCATAGGCCTCCTAAATTAAGTGGCATCATTCATTAACAGCGGTAGATGCCGTGTAAATTCACTGGCATCATCCATAAACAGTGGCAGATGCTGTGTAAATTCACTGGCATCATCCATAAACAGCAGCACATGCCTTGTAAATTATGTGGCATCATCCAAAAACAGCAGCATATGCTGTGTAAATTCACTGATATTATCCATAAACAGCGGCAGATGCTGTGTAAATTTACTGGCATCATCCATAAACAGCGGCAGATGCCTTGTAAATTCACTGGCATCATCCATAAACAGCGGCATATGCCTTGTAAATTCACTGGCATCATCCATAAACAGAGGCAAATGCCTTGTAAATTCACTGGCATCATCCATAAAGTGCGGCATATGCCTCGTAAATTATGTGGCATCATTCGTAAACAGCGGCAGATGTCATGTAAATTCACTGGCATCATCCATAAACAGAAGCAAATGCCTTGTAAATTCAGTGGCATAATCAATAAACAACGGCAGATGCCTGGTAAATTCACTGGCATCATCCATAAACTGCGGCAGATGCTGTGTAAATTCACTGGCATCATCCATAAACAGCGGCATGTGCCTCATAAATTAAGTTGCATCATTCATAAACAGCGGCAGATGGCGTGTAAATTCACTGGCATCATTCATAAACAGCGGCAGATGCTGTGTAAATTCACTGGCATCACTCATAAACAGCGGCAGATGGCATGTAAATTCACTGGCATCATCCATAAACAGCGGCAAATGCTGTGTAAATTCACTGGCATCATCCATATACAGCGGCATAGGCCTGGTAAATTCACTGGCATCATCCATAAACAGAAGCAAATGCCTTGTAAATTCAGTGGCATCATCCATAAACAGCGGCAGATGGCGTGTAAATTCACTGGCATCATCCATAAAGCACGGCATATGCCTCTTAAATTATGTGGCATCATTCGTAAACAGCGGCAGATGTCGTGTAAATTTACTGGCATCATCCATTAACAGCGGCAGATGCCGTGTAAATTCACTGGCATCATCCATATACAGCGGCATAGGCCTCCTAAATTAAGGGGCATCATTCATTAACAGCGGCAGATGCCGTGTAAATTAACTGGCATCATCCATATACAGCGGCATAGGCCTCCTAAATTAAGTGGCATCATTCATTAACAGCGGCAGATGTCGTGTAAATTCACTAGCATAATTCATAAACAGCGGCAGATGGCGTGTAAATTCACTGGCATCATCCATAAACAGCGGCAGATGCTGTGTAAATTCACTGGTATCATCCATATACAGCGGCATAGGCCTTGTAAATTAAGTGGCATCATCCATAAACAGCGGCAGATGGGGTGTAAATTCACTGGCATCATCCATAAACTGCAGCATATGGTGTGTAAATTCACTGGCATCATTCATAAACAGCGGCATATGCCTTGTAAATTAACTGACATCATTCATAAACAGCGGCAGATGCTGTGTAAATTCAGTGGCATCATCCATAAACAGCGGCAGATGCCGTGTAAATTCAGTGGCATCATCCATATACAGCGGCATAGGCCTCCTAAATTAAGTGGCATCATTCATTAACAGCGGTAGATGCCATGTAAATTCACTGGCATCATCCATAAACAGAGGCATTTGCTGTGTAAATTCACTGGCATCATCCATAAACAGCGGCATATGGGGTGTAAATTCACTGGCATCATCCATAAACAGCGGCATATGCCTTGTAAATTAACTGGCATCATTCATAAACAGCGGCAGATGCTGTGTAAACTCACTGGCCTCATTCGTAAACAGCGGCAGATGCCATGTAAATTCACTGGCATCATCAATAAACAGCTGCAGTTGCCTGGTAAATTCACTGGCATCATCCATAAACAGAAGCAAATGCCTTGTAAATTCAGTGGCATCATCCATAAACAGCAGCAGATGACGTGTAAATTCACTGGCATCATTCATAAAGTGTGGCATATGCCTCGTAAATTATGTGGCATCATTCGTAAACAGCGGCAGATGTCGTGTAAATTTACTGGCATCATCCATTAACAGTGGCAGATGCCGTGTAAATTCACTGGCATCATCCATATACAGCGGCATAGGCCTCCTAAATTAAGTGGCATCATCCATAAACAGCAGCAGATGCCTGGTAAATTCACTGGCATCATCCATAAAGCGCGGCATATGCCTCGTAAATTAAGTGGCATCATTCCTAAACAGCGGCAGATGCCTGGTAAATTCACTGGCATTATCCATAAACAGCGGCATAGGCCTCCTAAATTAAGTGGCATCATTCATTAACAGCGGCAGATGCCGTGTAAATTAACTGGCATCATCCATATACAGCGGCATAGGCCTCCTAAATTAAGTGGCATCATTCATTAACAGCGGCAGATGGCGTGTAAATTCACTGGCATCATTCATAAACAGCGGCAGATGCTGTGTAAATTCACTGGCATCGTCCATAAACAGCGGCAGATGCCTTGTAAATTCACTGGCATCATCCATAAACAGCGGCATATGCCATGTAAATTCACTGGCATCATCCATAAACAGTTGCATATGCCTTGTAAATTAAGTTGCATCATTCATAAACAGCGGCATGTACCTCATAAATTAAGTGGCATCATTCATAAACAGCAGTAGATGCTGTGTAAAATCACTGGCCTCATTCATAAACAGCAGCAGATACCTGGTAAATTCACTGGCATCATCCATAAACAGCGGCATGTGCCTCGTTGCATTATTGCATTGTTGCATTATTCATAAACAGCGGCAGATGGCGTGTCACTGGCATCATCCATAAAGCGCAGCATATGCCTAGTAAACTAAGTGGCATCATTCGTAAACAGCAGCAGATGCTGTGTAAATTCACTGGCATCATCCATAAACAGCAGCACATGCCTTGTAAATTATGTGGCATCATCCATAAACAGCGGCATATGCTGTGTACATTCACTGATATCATCCATAAACAGCGGCAGATGCTGTGTAAATTTACTGGCATCATCCATAAACAGTGGCATATGCCTTGTAAATTCAGTGACATCATCAATAAAAAGCGACATATGCCATTTAAATTCACAGGCATCATCCATAAAGCGCGGCATATGCCTCGTAAATTAAGTGGCATCATTCCTAAACAGCGGCAGATGCCTGGTAAATTCACTGGCATTATCCATACACAGCGGCATAGGCCTCCTAAATTAAGTGGCATCATTCATTAACAGCGGCAGATGCCGTGTAAATTAACTGGCATCATCCATATACAGCGGCATAGGCCTCCTAAATTAAGTGGCATCATTCATTAACAGCGGCAGATGGCGTGTAAATTCACTGGCATCATTCATAAACAGCGGCAGATGCTGTGTAAATTCACTGGCATCATTCGTAAACAACGGCAGAGGCCGTGTAAATTCACTGGCATCATCCATAAACAGCGGCAGATGCTGTGTAAATTCACTGGCATCATCCATAAACAGCAGCACATGCCTTGTAAATTATGTGGCATCATCCATAAACAGCGGCATATGCTGTGTAAATTCACTGATATCATCCATAAACAGCGGCAGATGCTGTGTAAATTTACTGGCATCATCCATAAACAGTGGCATATGCCTTTTTAAATTCAGTGACATCATCAATAAACACAGACATATGACATGTAAATTCACTGGCATCATCAATAAACAATGGCAGATGCTGTGTAAATTCACTGGGATCATCCATTAACAGCGGCAGATGCCGTGTAAATTCACTGGCATCATCCATCTACAGCGGCATAGGCCTCCTAAATTAAGTGGCATCATTCATTAACAGCGGTAGATGCTGCGTAAATTCACTGGCATCATCCATAAACAGCAGCACATGCCTTGTAAATTATGTGGCATCATCCATAAACAGCGGCATATGCTGTGTAAATTCACTGATATCATCCATAAACAGCAGCAGATGCTGTGTAAATTTACTGGCATCATCCATAAACAGCGGCATATGCCTTGTAAATTCAGTGACATCATCAATAAACAGCGCCATATGACATGTAAATTCACTGGCATCATCAATAAACAACGGCAGATGCTGTGTAAATTCACTGGCATCGTCCATAAACAGCGGCAGATGCCTTGTAAATTCACTGGCATCATCCATAAACAGCGGCATATGCCATGTAAATTCACTGGCATCATCCATAAACAGTTGCATATGCCTTGTAAATTAAGTTGCATCATTCATAAACAGCGGCATGTGCCTCATAAATTAAGTGGCATCATTCATAAACAGCAGTAGATGCTGTGTAAAATCACTGGCCTCATTCATAAACAGCAGCAGATACCTGGTAAATTCACTGGCATCATCCATAAACAGCGGCAGATGCTGTGTAAATTCACTGGCATCATCCATAAACAGCAGCACATGCCTTGTAAATTATGTGGCATCATCCATAAACAGCGGCATATGCTGTGTAAATTCACTGATATCATCCATAAACAGCGGCAGATGCTGTGTAAATTTACTGGCATCATCCATAAACAGCGGCATATGCCTTGTAAATTCAGTGACATCATCAATAAACAGCGACATATGACATGTAAATTCACTGGCATCATCAATAAACAACGGCAGATGCTGTGTAAATTCACTGGCATCATCCATAAACAGCGGCAGATGCCTTGTAAATTCACTGGCAGCATCCATAAACAGCGGCATATGCCATGTAAATTCACTGGCATCATCCATAAACAGTTGCATATGCCTTGTAAATTAAGTTGCATCATTCATAAACAGAGGCAGATGCTATGTAAATTCACTGGCATCATCCATAAAGCACAGCATATGCCTAGTAAACTAAGTGGCATCATTCGTAAACAGCGGCAGATGTCGTGTAAATTTACTGGCATCATCCATTAACAGCGGCAGATGCCGTGTAAATTCACTGGCATCATCCATAAACAGTTGCATATGCCATGTAAATTCACTGGCATCATCCATAAACAGTTGCATATGCCTTGTAAATTAAGTTGCATCATTCATAAACAGCGGCATTTGCCTCATAAATTAAGTGGCATCATTCATAAACAGCAGTAGATGCTGTGTAAAATCACTGGCCTCATTCATAAACAGCAGCAGATACCTGGTAAATTCACTGGCATCATCCATAAACAGCGGCATGTGCCTCATAAATTAAGTTGCATCATTCATAAACAGCAGCAGATGGCGTGTAAATTCACTGGCATCATCAATAAAGCGCAGCATATGCCTAGTAAACTAAGTGGCATCATTCGTAAACAGCAGCAGAAGCTGTGTAAATTCACTGGCATCATCCATAAACAGCAGCACATGCCTTGTAAATTATGTGGCATCATCCATAAACAGCGGCATATGCTGTGTAAATTCACTGATATCATCCATAAACAGCTGCAGATGCTGTGTAAATTTACTGGCATCATCCATAAACAGTGGCATATGCCTTGTAAATTCAGTGACATCATCAATAAACAGAGACATATGACATGTAAATTCACTGGCATCATCAATAAAAAATGGCAGATGCTGTGTAAATTCACTGGGATTATCCATTAACAGCGGCAGATGCCGTGTAAATTCACTGGCATCATCCATCTACAGCGGCATAGGCCTCCTAAATTAAGTGGCATCATTCATTAACAGCGGTAGATGCCGTGTAAATTCACTGGCATCATCCATAAACAGCGGCAGATGCTGCGTAAATTCACTGGCATCATCCATAAACAGCAGCACATGCCTTGTAAATTATGTGGAATCATCCATAAACAGCGGCATATGCTGTGTAAATTCACTGGCATCATCCATAAACAGCGGCAGATGCTGTGTAAATTCACTGGCATCATCCATATACAGCGGCATATGCCTTGTAAATTAACTGGCATCATTCATAAACAGCAGCAGATGCTGTGTAAACTCACTGGCCTCATTCATAAACAGCGGCAGATACCGTGTATTTTAACTGGCATCATCCATATACAGCGGCATAGGCCTCCTAAATTAAGTGGCATCATTCATAAACAGCGGCAGATGGCGTGTAAATTCACTGGCATCATTCATAAACAGCGGCAGATGCTGTGTAAATTCACTGGCATCATTCGTAAACAACGGCAGAGGCCGTGTAAATTCACTGGCATCATCAATAAACAGCAGCAGTTGCCTGGTAAATTCACTGGCATCATCCATAAACAGAAGCAAATGCCTTGTAAATTCAGTGGCATCATCCATAAACAGCGGCAGATGGCGTGTAAATTCACTGGCATCATCCATAAAGCGCGGCATATGCCTCGTAAATTATGTGGCATCATTCGTAAACAGCGGCACATGTCGTGTAAATTTACTGGCATCATCCATTAACAGCGGCAGATGCCGTGTAAATTCACTGGCATCATCCATATACAGCGGCATAGGCCTCCTAAATTAAGTGGCATCATTCATTAACAGCGGTAGATGCCATGTAAATTCACTGGCATCATCCATAAACAGTGGCAGATGCTGTGTAAATTTACTGGCATCATCCATTATCAGCGGCATATGCCTTGTAAATTCAGTGACATCATCAATAAACAGCGACATATGACATGTAAATTCACTGGCATCATCAATAAACAATGGCAGATGATGTGTAAATTCACTGGGATCATCCATTAACAGCGGCAGATGCCGTGTAAATTCACTGGCATCATCCATCTACAGCGGCATAGGCCTCCTAAATTAAGTGGCATCATTCATTAACAGCGGTAGATGCCGTGTAAATTCACTGGCATCATCCATAAACAGCGGCAGATGCTGCGTAAATTCACTGGCATCATCCATAAACAGCAGCACATGCCTTGTAAATTATGTGGCATCATCCATAAACAGCGGCAGATGCTGTGTAAATTCACTGGCATCATCCATATACAGCGGCATATGCCTTGTAAATTAACTGGCATCATTCATAAACAGCGGCAGATGCTGTGTAAACTCACTGGCCTCATTCATAAACAGCGGCAGATACCGTGTATTTTAACTGGCATCATCCATATACAGCGGCATAGGCCTCCTAAATTAAGTGGCATCATTCATAAACAGCGGCAGATGGCGTGTAAATTCACTGGCATCATTCATAAACAGCGGCAGATGCTGTGTAAATTCACTGGCATCATTCGTAAACAACGGCAGAGGCCGTGTAAATTCACTGGCATCATCAATAAACAGCAGCAGTTGCCTGGTAAATTCACTGGCATCATCCATAAACAGAAGCAAATGCCTTGTAAATTCAGTGGCATCATCCATAAACAGCGGCAGATGGCGTGTAAATTCACTGGCATCATCCATAAAGCGCGGCATATGCCTCGTAAATTATGTGGCATCATTCGTAAACAGCGGCACATGTCGTGTAAATTTACTGGCATCATCCATTAACAGCGGCAGATGCCGTGTAAATTCACTGGCATCATCCATCTACAGCGGCATAGGCCTCCTAAATTAAGTGGCATCATTCATTAACAGCGGTAGATGCCGTGTAAATTCACTGGCATCATCCATAAACAGCGGCAGATGCTGCGTAAATTCACTGGCATCATCCATAAACAGCAGCACATGCCTTGTAAATTATGTGGCATCATCCATAAACAGCGGCACATGCTGTGTAAATTCACTGATATATCCATAAACAGCGGCAGATGCTGTGTAAATTTACTGGCATCATCCATAAACAGCGGCATATGCCTTGTAAATTCAGTGACATCATCAATAAACAGCGACATATGACATGTAAATTCACTGGCATCATCAATAAACAACGGCAGATGCTGTGTAAATTCACTGGCATCATCCATAAACAGCGGCAGATGCCTTGTAAATTCACTGGCATCATCCATAAACAGTTGCATATGCCTTGTAAATTCACTGGCAACATCCATAAACAGTTGCATATGCCTTGTAAATTAATTTGCATCATTCATAAACAGAGGCAGATGCTATGTAAATTCACTGGCATCATCCATAAAGCGCAGCATATGCCTAGTAAACTAAGTGGCATCATTCGTAAACAGCGGCAGATGTCGTGTAAATTTACTGGCATCATCCATTAACAGCGGCAGATGCTGTGTAAATTAAGTGGCATCATCCATAAACAGCGGCAGATGGGGTGTAAATTCACTGGCATCATCCATAAACAGCGGCATATGCCTTGTAAATTAGCTGGCATCATTCATAAACAGCGGCAGATGCTGTGTAAACTCACTGGCCTCATTCATAAACAGCGGCAGATGCCGTGTAAATTAACTGGCATCATCCATATACAGCGGCATAGGCCTCCTAAATTAAGTGGCATCATTCATAAACAGCGGCAGGCAGATGGCGTGTAAATTCACTGGCATCATTCATAAACAGCGGCAGATGGCATGTAAATTCACTGGCATCATTCATAAACAGCGGCAGATGCTGTGTAAACTCACTGGCCTCATTCATAAACAGCGGCAGATAACGTGTATATTAACTGGCATCATCCATATACAGCGGCATAGGCCGCCTAAATTAAGTGGCATCATTCATAAACAGCAGCAGATGGCGTTTAAATTCACTGGCATCATTCATAAACAGCGGCAGATGCTGTGTAAATTCACTGGCATCAATCGTAAACAACGGCAGAGGCCGTGTAAATTCACTGGCATCATCAATAAACAGCAGCAGTTGCCTGGTAAATTCACTGGCATCATCCATAAACAGAAGCAAATGCCTTGTAAATTCACTGGCATCATTCATAAACAGCGGCAGATGGCGTGTAAATTCACTGGCATCATTCATAAACAGCGGCAGATGCTGTGTAAACTCACTGGCCTCATTCATAAACAGCGGCAGATAACGTGTATATTAACTGGCATCATCCATATACAGCGGCATAGGCCGCCTAAATTAAGTGGCATCATTCATAAACAGCAGCAGATGGCGTTTAAATTCACTGGCATCATTCATAAACAGCGGCAGATGCTGTGTAAATTCACTGGCATCAATCGTGAACAACGGCAGAGGCCGTGTAAATTCACTGGCATCATCAATAAACAGCAGCAGTTGCCTGGTAAATTCACTGGCATCATCCATTAACAGAAGCAAATGCCTTGTAAATTCAGTGGCATCATCCATAAACAGCGGCAGATGGCGTGTAAATTCACTGGCATCATCCATAAAGCGCGGCATATGCCTCGTAAATTATGTGGCATCATTCGTAAACAGCGGCAGATGTCGTGTAAATTTACTGGCATCATCCATTAACAGCGGCAGATGCCATGTAAATTCACTGGCATCATCCATCTACAGCGGCATAGGCCTCCTAAATTAAGTGGCATCATTCATTAACAGCGGTAGATGCCGTGTAAATTCACTGGCATCATCCATAAACAGCGGCAGATGCTGCGTAAATTCACTGGCATCATCCATAAACAGCAGCACATGCCTTGTAAATTATGTGGCATCATCCATAAACAGCAGCATATGCTGTGTAAATTCACTGATATCATCCATAAACAGCGGCAGATGCTGTGTAAATTTACTGGCATCATCTATAAACAGCGGCATATGCCTTGTAAATTCAGTGACATCATCAATAAACAGCGACATATGACATGTAAATTCACAGGCATCATCAATAAACAACGGCAGATGCTGTGTAAATTCACTGGCATCATCCATAAACAGCGGCAGATGCCTTGTAAATTAAGTTGCATCATTCATAAACAGTGGCAGATGCTATGTAAATTCACTGGCATCATCCATAAAGCGCAGCATATGCCTAGTAAACTAAGTGGCATCATTCAGTAAACAGCGGCAGATGTCGTGTAAATTTACTGGCATCATCCATTAACAGCGGCATAGGCCTTGTAAATTAAGTGGCATCATCCATAAACAGCGGCATAGGCCTTGTAAATTAAGTGGCATCATTCAAAAACAGCAGCAGATGCCTGGTAAATTCACTGGCATCATCCATAAAGCGCGGCATATGCCTGGTAAATTAAGTGGCATCATTCCTAAACAGCGGCAGATGCCTGGTAAATTCACTGGCATCATCCATAAACAGCGGCAGATGCTGTGTAAATTCACTGGCATCATCCATAAACAGCGGCAGATGGCGTGTAAATTCACTGGCATCATTCATAAACAGCGGCAGATGCTGTGTAAATTCACTGGCATCATTCAGTAAACAGCGGCAGATGCCGTGTAAATTCACTGGCATCATCAATAAACAGCAGCAGTTGCCTGGTAAATTCACTGGCATCATCCATTAACAGCGGCAGATGCTGTGTAAATTAAGTGGCATCATCCATAAACAGCGGCAGATGGGGTGTAAATTCACTGGCATCATCCATAAACAGCGGCATATGCCTTGTAAATTAACTGGCATCATTCATAAACAGCGGCAGATGCTGTGTAAACTCACTGGCCTCATTCATAAACAGCGGCAGATGCCATGTAAATTAACTGGCATCATCCATAAACAGCGGCAGATGCTGCGTAAATTCACTGGCATCATCCATAAACAGCAGCACATGCCTTGTAAATTATGTGGCATCATCCATAAACAGCGGCATATGCTGTGTAAATTCACTGGCATCATCCATAAACAGCGGCAGATGCTGTGTAAATTCACTGGCATCATCCATAAACAGCGGCATATGCCTTGTAAATTAACTGGCATCATTCATAAACAGCGGCAGATGCTGTGTAAACTCACTGGCCTCATTCATAAACAGCGGCAGATACCGTGTATTTTAACTGGCATCATCCATATACAGCGGCATAGGCCTCCTAAATTAAGTGGCATCATTCATAAACAGCGGCAGATGGCGTGTAAATTCACTGGCATCATTCATAAACAGCGGCAGATGGCATGTAAATTCACTGGCATCATTCATAAACAGCGGCAGATGCTGTGTAAACTCACTGGCCTCATTCATAAACAGCGGCAGATAACGTGTATATTAACTGGCATCATCCATATACAGCGGCATAGGCCGCCTAAATTAAGTGGCATCATTCATAAACAGCAGCAGATGGCGTTTAAATTCACTGGCATCATTCATAAACAGCGGCAGATGCTGTGTAAATTCACTGGCATCAATCGTAAACAACGGCAGAGGCCGTGTAAATTCACTGGCATCATCAATAAACAGCAGCAGTTGCCTGGTAAATTCACTGGCATCATCCATAAACAGAAGCAAATGCCTTGTAAATTCACTGGCATCATTCATAAACAGCGGCAGATGGCGTGTAAATTCACTGGCATCATTCATAAACAGCGGCAGATGCTGTGTAAACTCACTGGCCTCATTCATAAACAGCGGCAGATAACGTGTATATTAACTGGCATCATCCATATACAGCGGCATAGGCCGCCTAAATTAAGTGGCATCATTCATAAACAGCAGCAGATGGCGTTTAAATTCACTGGCATCATTCATAAACAGCGGCAGATGCTGTGTAAATTCACTGGCATCAATCGTAAACAACGGCAGAGGCCGTGTAAATTCACTGGCATCATCAATAAACAGCAGCAGTTGCCTGGTAAATTCACTGGCATCATCCATAAACAGAAGCAAATGCCTTGTAAATTCAGTGGCATCATCCATAAACAGCGGCAGATGGCGTGTAAATTCACTGGCATCATCCATAAAGCGCGGCATATGCCTCGTAAATTATGTGGCATCATTCGTAAACAGCGGCAGATGTCGTGTAAATTTACTGGCATCATCCATTAACAGCGGCAGATGCCATGTAAATTCACTGGCATCATCCATATACAGCGGCATAGGCCTCCTAAATTAAGTGGCATCATTCATTAACAGCGGTAGATGCCATGTAAATTCACTGGCATCATCCATAAACAGCGGCAGATGCTATGTAAATTCACTGGCATCATCCATAAACAGCAGCACATGCCTTGTAAATTATGTGGCATCATCCATAAACAGCGGCATATGCTGTGTAAATTCACTGATATCATCCATAAACAGCGGCAGATTCTGTGTAAATTTACTGGCATCATCCATAAACAGCGGCATATGCCTTGTAAATTCAGTGACATCATCAATAAACAGAGACATATGACATGTAAATTCACTGGCATCATCAATAAACAATGGCAGATGCTGTGTAAATTCACTGGGATCATCCATTAACAGCGGCAGATGCCATGTAAATTCACTGGCATCATCCATCTACAGCGGCATAGGCCTCCTAAATTAAGTGGCATCATTCATTAACAGCTGTAGATGCCGTGTAAATTCACTGGCATCATCCATAAACAGCGGCAGATGCTGCGTAAATTCACTGGCATCATCCATAAACAGCAGCACATGCCTTGTAAATTATGTGGCATCATCCATAAACAGCGGCATATGCTGTGTAAATTCACTGATATCATCCATAAACAGCGGCAGATGCTGTGTAAATTTACTGGCATCATCTATAAACAGCGGCATATGCCTTGTAAATTCAGTGACATCATCAATAAACAGCGACATATGACATGTAAATTCACAGGCATCATCAATAAACAACGGCAGATGCTGTGTAAATTCACTGGCATCATCCATAAACAGCGGCAGATGCCTTGTAAATTAAGTTGCATCATTCATAAACAGTGGCAGATGCTATGTAAATTCACTGGCATCATCCATAAAGCGCAGCATATGCCTAGTAAACTAAGTGGCATCATTCAGTAAACAGCGGCAGATGTCGTGTAAATTTACTGGCATCATCCATTAACAGCGGCATAGGCCTTGTAAATTAAGTGGCATCATCCATAAACAGCGGCATAGGCCTTGTAAATTAAGTGGCATCATTCAAAAACAGCAGCAGATGCCTGGTAAATTCACTGGCATCATCCATAAAGCGCGGCATATGCCTGGTAAATTAAGTGGCATCATTCCTAAACAGCGGCAGATGCCTGGTAAATTCACTGGCATCATCCATAAACAGCGGCAGATGCTGTGTAAATTCACTGGCATCATCCATAAACAGCGGCAGATGGCGTGTAAATTCACTGGCATCATTCATAAACAGCGGCAGATGCTGTGTAAATTCACTGGCATCATTCAGTAAACAGCGGCAGATGCCGTGTAAATTCACTGGCATCATCAATAAACAGCAGCAGTTGCCTGGTAAATTCACTGGCATCATCCATTAACAGCGGCAGATGCTGTGTAAATTAAGTGGCATCATCCATAAACAGCGGCAGATGGGGTGTAAATTCACTGGCATCATCCATAAACAGCGGCATATGCCTTGTAAATTAACTGGCATCATTCATAAACAGCGGCAGATGCTGTGTAAACTCACTGGCCTCATTCATAAACAGCGGCAGATGCCATGTAAATTAACTGGCATCATCCATAAACAGCGGCAGATGCTGCGTAAATTCACTGGCATCATCCATAAACAGCAGCACATGCCTTGTAAATTATGTGGCATCATCCATAAACAGCGGCATATGCTGTGTAAATTCACTGGCATCATCCATAAACAGCGGCAGATGCTGTGTAAATTCACTGGCATCATCCATAAACAGCGGCATATGCCTTGTAAATTAACTGGCATCATTCATAAACAGCGGCAGATGCTGTGTAAACTCACTGGCCTCATTCATAAACAGCGGCAGATACCGTGTATTTTAACTGGCATCATCCATATACAGCGGCATAGGCCTCCTAAATTAAGTGGCATCATTCATAAACAGCGGCAGATGGCGTGTAAATTCACTGGCATCATTCATAAACAGCGGCAGATGGCATGTAAATTCACTGGCATCATTCATAAACAGCGGCAGATGCTGTGTAAACTCACTGGCCTCATTCATAAACAGCGGCAGATAACGTGTATATTAACTGGCATCATCCATATACAGCGGCATAGGCCGCCTAAATTAAGTGGCATCATTCATAAACAGCAGCAGATGGCGTTTAAATTCACTGGCATCATTCATAAACAGCGGCAGATGCTGTGTAAATTCACTGGCATCAATCGTAAACAACGGCAGAGGCCGTGTAAATTCACTGGCATCATCAATAAACAGCAGCAGTTGCCTGGTAAATTCACTGGCATCATCCATAAACAGAAGCAAATGCCTTGTAAATTCACTGGCATCATTCATAAACAGCGGCAGATGGCGTGTAAATTCACTGGCATCATTCATAAACAGCGGCAGATGCTGTGTAAACTCACTGGCCTCATTCATAAACAGCGGCAGATAACGTGTATATTAACTGGCATCATCCATATACAGCGGCATAGGCGCCTAAATTAAGTGGCATCATTCATAAACAGCAGCAGATGGCGTTTAAATTCACTGGCATCATTCATAAACAGCGGCAGATGCTGTGTAAATTCACTGGCATCAATCGTAAACAACGGCAGAGGCCGTGTAAATTCACTGGCATCATCAATAAACAGCAGCAGTTGCCTGGTAAATTCACTGGCATCATCCATAAACAGAAGCAAATGCCTTGTAAATTCAGTGGCATCATCCATAAACAGCGGCAGATGGCGTGTAAATTCACTGGCATCATCCATAAAGCGCGGCATATGCCTCGTAAATTATGTGGCATCATTCGTAAACAGCGGCAGATGTCGTGTAAATTTACTGGCATCATCCATTAACAGCGGCAGATGCCATGTAAATTCACTGGCATCATCCATATACAGCGGCATAGGCCTCCTAAATTAAGTGGCATCATTCATTAACAGCGGTAGATGCCATGTAAATTCACTGGCATCATCCATAAACAGCGGCAGATGCTGTGTAAATTCACTGGCATCATCCATAAACAGCAGCACATGCCTTGTAAATTATGTGGCATCATCCATAAACAGCGGCATATGCTGTGTAAATTCACTGATATCATCCATAAACAGCGGCAGATGCTGTGTAAATTTACTGGCATCATCCATAAACAGCGGCATATGCCTTGTAAATTCAGTGACATCATCAATAAACAGAGACATATGACATGTAAATTCACTGGCATCATCAATAAACAATGGCAGATGCTGTGTAAATTCACTGGGATCATCCATTAACAGCGGCAGATGCCATGTAAATTCACTGGCATCATCCATCTACAGCGGCATAGGCCTCCTAAATTAAGTGGCATCATTCATTAACAGCGGTAGATGCCCTGTAAATTCACTGGCATCATCCATAAACAGCGGCAGATGCTGCGTAAATTCACTGGCATCATCCATAAACAGCAGCACATGCCTTGTAAATTATGTGGCATCATCCATAAACAGCGGCATATGCTGTGTAAATTCACTGATATCATCCATAAACAGCGGCAGATGCTGTGTAAATTTACTGGCATCATCTATAAACAGCGGCATATGCCTTGTAAATTCAGTGACATCATCAATAAACAGCGACATATGACATGTAAATTCACAGGCATCATCAATAAACAACGGCAGATGCTGTGTAAATTCACTGGCATCATCCATAAACAGCGGCAGATGCCTTGTAAATTAAGTTGCATCATTCATAAACAGAGGCAGATGCTATGTAAATTCACTGGCATCATCCATAAAGCGCAGCATATGCCTAGTAAACTAAGTGGCATCATTCGTAAACAGCGGCAGATGTCGTGTAAATTTACTGGCATCATCCATTAACAGCGGCATAGGCCTTGTAAATTAAGTGTCATCATCCATAAACAGCGGCATAGGCCTTGTAAATTAAGTGGCATTATCCATAAACAGCGGCAGATGGGGTGTAACTTCACTGGCATCATCCATAAACAGCGGCATATGCCTTGTAAATTAACTGGCATCATTCATAAACAGCGGCAGATGCTGTGTAAACTCACTGGCCTCATTCATAAACAGCGGCAGATGCCGTGTAAATTAACTGGCATCATCCATATACAGCGGCATAGGCCTCCTAAATTAAGTGGCATCATTCATAAACAGCGGCAGATGGCGTGTAAATTCACAACAAATCATTCATAAACAGCGGCAGATGCTGTGTAAATTCACTGGCATCATTCGTAAACAGCGGCAGATGGCGTGTTAATTCACAACGCATCATTCATAAACAGCGGCAGATGCTGTGTAAATTCACTGGCGTCATCAATAAACAGCAGCAGTTGCCTGGTAAATTCACTGGCATCATCCATAAACAGCGGCAGATGGCGTGTAAATTCACTGGCATCATCCATAAAGCATATGCCTCGTAAATTATGTGGCATCATTCGTAAACAGCGGCAGATGTCGTGTAAATTTACTGGCATCATCCATTAACAGCGGCAGATGGCATGTAAATTCAATGGCATCATCCATATACAGCGGCATAGGCCTCCTAAATTAAGTGGCATCATTCATTAACAGCGGTAGATGCCGTTTAAATTCACTGGCATCATCCATAAACAGCGGCAGATGCCTTGTAAATTCACTGGCATCATCAATAAACAGCGACAGATGTCGTGTAAATTTACTGGCATCATCCATAAACAGTTGCGTATGCCTTGTAAATTACTTGGCATCATCCATAAACAGCTGCAGATACTGTGTAAATTCAATGGCATCATCCATAAACAGCGGCATGTGCCTCATAAATTAAGTGGCATAATTCATAAACAGCAGTAGATGCTCTGTAAAATCACTGGCCTCATTCATAAACAGCTGCAGATGGGGTGTGAATTCACTGGCATCATCCATAAACAGCGGCATATGCCTTGTAAATTAACTGGCATCATTCATAAACAGCGGCAGATACTGTGTAAACTCACTGGCCTCATTCATAAACCGCGGCAGATGGCGTGTAAATTCACTGGCATCATCCATAAAGCGCGGCATATGCCTCGTAAACTAAGTGGCATCATTCGTAAACCGCGGCAAATGCTGTGTAAATTCACTGGCATCATCCATATACAGCGGCATAGGCCTCGTAAATTAAGTGGCATCATTCATAAACAGCGGCAGATGCTGTGTAAACTCACTGGCCTCATTCATAAACAGCGGCAGATGCCTGGTAAATTCACTGGCATCATCCATAAACAGCGGCATGTGCCTCATAAATTAAGTTGCATCATTCATAAACAGCGGCAGATTCTGTGTAAATTCACTGGCATCATCCATAAACAGCGGCATATGCCTTGTAAATTCAGTGGCATCATCAATAAACAGTGGCAGATGCTGTGTAAATTCACTGGCATCATCCATAAACCGCGGCAGATGCCTTGTAAATTCACTGGCATCATCCATAAACAGCGGCATATGCCGTATAAATTCACTGGCATCATCCATAAACAGTTGCATATGCCTTGTAAATTCAGTGGCATCATTCATAAACAGAGGCAGATGCCGTGAAAATTCACTGGCATCATGCATAAACAGCGGCATAGAACTCGTTAATTACAACATAATTTGTGTGAAAAGAAATAATATCGGAAGGTTGTTTAAATTCAGTTTTTAAAAAAAGCTCACACACTTGGTGTAAAAGGCCTTTATGGGGTTTAAAGAGATATCGTGTAAATATAGGGGCAATAGTGTAAATTTGTCAACTAATGCAAATCATTTCGAGACAGTAAGATACTTTTTTGAGTAACAATTTAAGAGGATGCTTACTCAAAATAACTACATTCTATATTCTATAAACAATTTAATCTTAATTTTGATTGGATGAGTCAATGTGAACCCACTTTGCATTTGATTTAGAACAAACCCATTCCCCACACTTAAGAAAACAACGTGTTTTATAGGCGGGGCGACAGGGGGCTTTATTAAAAACCTTTGATTTAATGACTTTGAACAGAACTGAAAATTATTTTTCTCTCAAAATAAATGTGTTAATTTCAGTGATTTTCAAAGCTACATAAATTTGCACATTTTTAAAATATATAAATACATGGATCAGCAAAATGTTGCGGTGCATAGTGGCCAACAGGTGCTTTGGAAAGTGCTGTGGTAGGTTTTTGTTGCTATTAAATGTTTCGAGAGAAATTTAAATCTAAGGAGCCTTTTACCCCATGGGGCCTTTAGCACCATTGTCAGGTCACTAAAGTGCTTTACAGATCAAACAAACAATATATATATAAAAACAGATTAATTTAAAGTTAAAAACAAAACAAAACTTAATAAAACAAATAAAAACATGTAAATACAACATCATGTATTAATCTGTTTAAACCTATTCAATGATCTGTTCAAAAGCTACATAATAAAAATATGTTTATTAAAAAGATTTAAAAATGGCTAATGATGAAGCTGACCTCACATGGAAAGGGAGAATATTCCATAGATTAGGACTTATCACTGAAAAGGCACAGCCACCCTTAGATCTATAGCAGCAATGAGGAACTTGCGCTCAGTTTTTCTGCACTCTTGTCTGAGCGTGTGTTTGACGTCATTTAACCAAGGCTGTGAAACACCCTTAACTCTCTTTGGCTTGATCTGAGCGACATTATGAAGTGTAAAAGTACAAGATTTATTAAAAGTTTCAATCAATGATTCAGTGTCGAGTCCAGCTAAGACATCATCTGTGAAATGTGTTAGATAAAAGTCTGAAAAAATATTGGCAGTAGACGAGTGAATGGACCGGGAGTGACGTAAGGGCTGAGAAAATGTAGGGAGAGGACACATAGGACACATTACGGACTCACCATATCATTTTTTATACATGATTTTTTTTAAAGCCTCTACAGCATTACATTTAAATTTATTCATTTGGCAGATGCTTTTATTTAAAGAGACTTACAAAAGAGAAATAATACATCATGAGCGATTCATCTCAAGGAGACAGTAGTATGAAAAATGCTGCATTAAAAAGTTTCAGTTGCAATAGAATAAACAGTATCCAATACAGATTAGAGTGCAAAAATAAAGTATAGACACACACACACACACATGCGCACACACACACACACTGTATATTTGAGTAATATTATGAGTGCATGGTCAAGTCCTCATGGAAAAGATGTGTCAGGTAGAATGGATGGAGAGATGGCTTGGGAAAGGTGGGAAAGGTATAGGGTCAAGGGGCAGTTTGTGGGCTGGTTAGAGAGGAGGAGTTTAGAGATCTCAGTGTCAGTTAGATGAGAGAACATGGAGAAAGAAGAGCTGCATACATGGGTGTTTGAGAGGGTGTTTTGCTGAGAATGTACTGCTTAACCTTATTAGTAAAAAAAATAGTCGAAGACATCTGCTTTCACCGAGGTGTCAGGCGGTAGAGGGGGAGGATAGAGAAGTGTGTTAAATGTCCTAAATAGGATGCAAGTGTCTGTGTGTTGTTCATCTTGTCCTGATAATAATATGTTTTTGCTGATGTAATGTTATAAGAAAAGGAAGCAACCCGAGACTGATACTTACTTAGATCTGCTGGATCTTTAGATTCTGGTTGGTTGCATTGTAGTGATAGCATGGAATTCAAATGAAGCATTGTTACATAATGAGGAGAGTGGTGAAAATATCCATAATATTTTGAATGAGCAAACCTGTTCCACAACCCCTACCTGTGTGTCGAGGGGTGTGAAAGAATAAGTTGTAGAGGGCAGAGGGTATTGCTATATACTCTGGGCGTAGCCACGTTTCGGTCAGTGCAAGAATCCTTACTGTGTGATGAAGCCAGCTTTGTTCACAGCTGACTGGCAGTTCCAGAGTCCAACCAAAAATGAGAACGGAGCAAGTGCTGATGTGCAAAGTAGCCATTGGTTATATGGGTGGCCATGCATTCTGCATCAGCGTTGTGTAAACTGTTTGTAACAGACAAAAAGGAGGTGCTTGAGGGCATATGTTATGAGGGGAATAGACATACAGGAATGTATAAGGTTAGTAATTAAAAATAAAAAAGATCCTAAAGCTTGACACACCTTACTGTTTAGCAAAACAAAGCTAGTGCACGTGGCTACCAAAACTGAGGGTCGTGCAAGATGACAAACGTAGGAACAAATGCGACTTCAGTACACCGTAAACAAACAACGCTTAACCTTGTAATGAATAAAACTCTAAAACAAGTGAACAAAAAACATTTAAACAACCCAAGTTCCCCTTCTGTCACTCACTCGACGTGGTGTCGATGTAGTGACACTAGGGGTCGCTCTTGAGAGCCCCGAAACACCTCAGTCTTTGAGAAAAGGCCAATGGGAATTGGTGAGTGGAATTTGCATGCCACTCCCCCGGACATACGATTATAAAAGGAGAAGGAAGGCCCACTCTCATTCAGATTTTTTCTTTGGAGCCAAGCAGTTGTGTATCAGTGAGCTGAATACTACTGTTGTTCCATTCACCTGGAAGAAGTGTATGCTCTTGGATATACTGTGCATTCCAGCGGCTTTCTCTCCTTCTGCACGCCTTGTGCAGATTATGCCCCTGGTGCTTCAACAGCACAACTAAGAGAGTATATTTGTTGTAAAAGAGTATATTTCCTCTTTAACCCTCTGGGGTCTGAGGGTGTTTTGGGACCTGGAGAAGTTTTGACATGCCTTGACATTTGTGATAACACGGTATTCAGCACAAACTGGGCTACAATAATATGTGAGCAACATGTGTATACATGTTTGTATTTTTGAGAAAATAATGTTTGTGCATGGTTGCAAGTCATTGAAATAAGGCTATATAACAAATCCTAAACATTTGTCCACAAGACTTTTGAGAACTGGATCTTGCAACCTAGAGTTTTTGCTTCAAAATGATGTGAAAACCATCCTGATCACTCATTTATACAAAACAATATAGTCATTTTAAGAAGTAATCTGACTGTACATTTTCTTTACATAAAGACTTTACTTAATTTTAGACCAACACTACCATTTAAAAGAAGTCTCTTCTGCTCACCAAGACTGCATTTATTTGATCCAAAATATAGTAAAAACATTGATAATGTGAACTCCATTTACAATTTAAAAGAACAGTTTTCTATTTGAATATATTGTAAAATGCAATTTGTGTTCAAAGCTGAATTTTCAACACCATTAATGCAGTCTTCAGTGTCACAAGATACTTCAGAAATCATTATAATATGCTGATTTTCTAATATGGGCATATTTAAAGTGAATTTTACTCATTTACACCTGAACAGATATTTGCAAACACAAGCTTTGTTGATGATAATGATGCAGCATAAACACTACTTAAAATATAATTAAACATTCATATTATTTTTATATCATATCACATATCATATTTATATCATAGAGCATACAATTTAAATACCTGCTTTAGCAGAAACAGCATTTAACTAAAACTAAAATATGTACATGTTTATATAAAATAGCATGTCAACTAATATGCAAGTAAAACTAAATGACTTTTGGAGCGTTGGGGGAGGTTACGTACAGTCTGATGCTCCTGCTATTATGCACGCAGCAGCTTGCTTGCACCTGCTTCGGAGGTGTTTCATGACCCTCAAGAGCGACCCCTAGTGTCACTACACCGACACAACATCTCATTCCTTCCATCAGGGAATGGAGGTTACGACAGTAACCGAGATGTTTCTCTTGTGAATTCTGGCAACACTGCAACTTGTATTTCATCCACCCCTCAGTGCAGAGTACTGTCATTTTAAAAATAATGTTATTAGCTGTTCTTTTATTTTGTTCTAACCAGTTATCATTTGGAAAGGAGGCTGCGGAACTTCTGAAACAGATTTAAAAAATAAAGTTTTTGCTCCGAATGAACCAAAATGAAAAACATTTTGTTTTTAATTCCTGGTCCTGAATTAGTGAAAACATACAATATGCCTATGTATCAGGGACTTGCCATCCATATAAGCGCAAGGTAAACAGTGCTTACCTAACAGAAGGAAAAGAAAAGAAAAATTACACTATGAAATATTTAAATATAATTGTTAATATGAACTACTGTTTTCCTTCAAATTCATCATCTTTCTTTTCAGTTGAGCAGCACAGACAATTATTAATGTATTCACTTTCGCGCCACCCTCTGGTATAAGCACTTTATCCTATGCTTTATGCATGGTTTACCACCCTTTCATTCTACACTGAAATTAGTTATCTGCGGTGTAAGCATCGATGACCTACACAGATTTGGCAAGGTTAATTTCAGTTAAAAATCGAGAGAGAAGCTATCGAAAATTCAACAAGCAGGCAGTTTTTATAACAAAGTGACAGATTTCATTTGCAAGAAGAGACACGTGGATTTTTTGTTCAAGTAAAGGTACAGTAAGTTAATATACATCCCAAATTCCAAAAAAGTTAGGATAGTATGAAAAATGCTAATATAAACAAAAATGAGTGATTTGTAAATTAGATTCAACCTTTGCTATATTGAAAGCACTACAACTACTTTATATGATGTTTTAACCTGTGAATTTAATTTTTTGTTTTAAATGTACATTAATTTCAAATTAGACGATTGCAACACACTCCAAAATGTTGGGACATTTGAGTGTTTTCCAGTATGAAACATCATCATTTTTCTTAAACAGCATTTAGGCACTGAAGACACAAATTTGTTGAGTTTAGAAAGTGGAATTTTCCCCCATTCATCCGTTATGTCTTCAGCTGATCCCAGAGAAGTCGGCAGCACTTCTGGACAGTGTAGATGTAGGGCTTCTGCTTTGCATAGTAAAGTCTTAATTGCATCTGTGGATGCAGTGATGAATGGTGTTGACTAACAAAGGTTTATTAAAGTTATCCCAAGCCCATGTTCATGATATCCATTACAGATGAATGGCATTTTTTAAGACAGTAACGTCTGAGGGATCAGAGATCACGTGCATTCAGTAGTGGTTTTCGTCTTACCCTTTACGCACCGAGATTTGACCATGGTTTCTCAATCTTTTGACTATATTGTGCACTGTAGAGGGTGAAATGCCAAAAAGCCTCCCAATTTGTCTTTGGGGTAAATTGTTCTCAAAGTGCTATATTATTTGCTGAAGCATCTCTTGGCAAACTGAAAGTCTTGAACGATCCTTGCTCTTGAAGGTCTAGGCTGTTTTTGAAGGCTATTTATACAGTATACTGTACTATGACACAATTGCCTCACCTATTTAACATCTCCTGTTTCACATCACCTTGTTATTTCAACTCGTCAAATTGTTATTAGTCTTATATTGCCCCTGTCTCAACTTTTTTGGAGTGTGTTGCAATCAACTGATTTGAAAACTGTACATTTTCAACAAAAAAACAAACAAACCATGAAATTCACAAGGTAAAATATCATATAATGTGTAGTTGTAGTGCTTTCAATAGCACAGGTTGAATTTAATTTTTGTTTTTAATTCACATTATTTATTCATACTTATTTATTTTTAAATTGGTGTTATTGATACAAGGTCATGTATACTACTAGGTCATTGTTTCTGGTTAGTCTGAGGCTGGTGATCTGGCAATCATGTCCTTCTTGTGTTATGTCTGTTTTATAGGTTTTAAAATTAGCGTGCAGTGTCTGTTTAAGTAAATAGCCAAAGACAACAATCTTAATATATTTGTTTAAAAATAAATATATTTAGGAATGACTGCCGTGTTTACATTACATTTGCCCAATGCATTCAGATTAAGATTGCTGTCTTTGGAATGGACAGCAGCAATTAACTAATCTGACCACAAGAGTTTCTGAACTGTGGAAAGTGTGACGTAGTGAAACTAGTAACTTGCAATCTTTTCTTTTTCTTTTCGTTGTATGTCAAGACAAGCTCTTCTGGCACTGTGGTTCATTGTATGATTTAATGGACATAAACATGCTCGGCTCAAAATATGACAATGTTTTATTTGTGTGATATAAGCAATACTGTCCTGAATTTAAATCAATTTGTCATGAAGTTCGCCACTGTTCTATAATTGTTTCCATTGACTGTGGGTTCTAAGGCAATGTCTATAACATTTTCGTGGCATTACACCTGTATCATGTGTTTTGGGCACAGCGTTTAATAAAGTGTATTAAAAATGCTTGGCAAAGGCCATGACACGTACCTGCTATGTATTTATATATAAAATCTAACTAATTGTCACAATCACTAGACGGAAGCAAAGATGCAAGTAACTCTTTATTAGAGTGAAGGAAAACAATGCAGTGCTGGAGTTCGGGTGGGCTGGTGACGCAGTGGCTAGATGGTCAGCGTGCTGGTACAAAGAGTGGTGAATCCAGTATGAGTAAACATCCAGACGAGACGAAACCACGAAGACACTGAACAGGAACAGGATTCAAACCAGAACAGGACTGTAGACAGGTAAATGAAGAAACAACACTGAGGGCACCAAACAACGATCTGACAAAGAGAGGAGAGTGTGATGAGTTGATATAGGGGAGTTAATAGGCAGCAGCTGGTGCGGGGAATGATGACAAGTGCACTAAACAATGAAACAAGCGGCAACGCCCATTCACACACGCTTACACACACGTAGAACAACAATCACACGAGACATGAAGGAGACAGCGAATTCATGAACCGTGACAGTACCCCCCCTCTAAATACGCCTCCTGGCGTCTCCAGACTCCCTTACCTGTCGATTGTAATCATCAATAAGGGAGTGATCTAGGATGTCTCTAGCAGGCACCCAACTTCTCTCCTCCGGACCGTAACCTTCTCAGTCCACCAAGTACTGGATACCACGTCCCCTCCGCCTCGAGTCCAGAATACGATTAACCGAATAGGTGGGTTCCCCTTCAACGAGTCGCGGAGGTGGGGGAACCAGCGCTGGCGGATTAATGCGAGAATAAAATACAGGTTTGATTTTGGATACATGAAACACGGTATGAATTCTCCTGTACACTGGAGGAAGATTGAGGCGGACTGCCACCGGGCTAATGATCTTGGTGACAGTGAACGGGCCAATGAATTTGGGAGCAAGCTTATTAGAAACGGAGCGGAGCGGAATGTTCTTGGAACCGACGATGTATACGGGAGGTCTAGACCGGTGGCGGTCGGCCTTGGCCTTGGTGCGCGCTCCCACTTGGAGAAGAGTCTCACGGGCTCTAGTCCAAGTGTGACGACACCTCTGGACAAAGGCGTGAGCGGAGGGGACCGCGACTTCGGATTCCAGACTAGGAAAAATCGGTGGCTGGTACCCTAAACTACACTCAAACGGAGATAAGCCCGTAGATGACACTGGTAACGAATTGTGGGCGTACTCCACAAATGACAGTAGTTGGCTCCATGAGGAAGGATTCTTGGAGACCAGACATCACAACGTCCTCTCCAAATCCTGGGTGGCTCTCTCAGTTTGACCATTGCTCTGGGGATGAAACCCTGAGGACAGACTAACAGTCGCACCCAGTAATCTACAAAACTCTCGCCAAAATTTGGACACAAATTGGGGTCCCCTGTCGGAAACCACGTCTGTCGGGAGGCCATGTAGCCGAAAGACGTGGTTAACGACTGTTAACGCCGTCTCCTTGGCTGAGGGTAATTTGGGCAAGGGAATGAAATGAGCCGCCTTCGAGAACCGGTCCACCACGGTCAAAACTACCGTGTTACCCTGAGAGGGTGGGAGGGCGGTGACAAAATCTAGTGCGATATGGGACCAGGGTCTCGAGGGACCGGCAGCGGTTGAAGGAGCCCATCTGGGGGTCGGTTGGAAGTCTTACCAGTGGCGCAAACTGAGCAAGCCAAAACAAAACTGTGGATGTCGCGAGCCATACATGGCCACCAAAATCGTTGCTTGACTAAAGATGTAGTGCGACTAACTCCTGGATGACAAGCCACATTAGAACAATGCCCCCACTGAATAACGTCGGACCATAATCCCTCTGGCACAAATAAGCGGTTCGGAGGACAACCGACCGAGCGTTACCCTTGTAAGGCCATCTTGACCTTCGATTCGACCTCCCATGTGAGTGCAGAGATAATTAAGGTCTCTGGAAAAATGCACTCGGGAGTAGACGGGCGATCGGAATGGTCAAAAACACGCGATAAAGAATCGGGCTTGATGTTCTTAGAGCCCGGACGGTACGAGAGAGTAAAGTTAAAACGTCCGAAAAAAAGTGCCCACCGAGCCTGCCTAGAGTTCAATCTTTTAGCGGTTCTGATGTATTCTAGATTCTTATGGTCGGTCCAGACGATAAAAGGTACCCCCGACCCTTCTAACCAGTGGCGCCATTCCTCCAATGCTAACTTGACTGCCAACAACTCTCTATTACCAATGTCATAATTACGTTCGGCAGGGGACAAACGGTGAGATAAAAACGCGCAAGGATGCATTCTGTCGTCAGTGGGAGAACGTTGGGACAACACTGCACCTACCCCCGCCTCTGACGCATCGACCTCCACCACGAACTGACGTGATGGATCAGGGGTAACCAGAATGGGGGCTGAAACAAAGCGGCCTTTTAGTTTGGCAAACGCAGCCTCAGCTGCGTCTGACCACCTGAACGCAGTTCTGGGAGAGGTCAAGGCGGTCAGAGGCGAGGCCAGTTGGCTGAAATTGCCAATGAACCGCCGGTAAAAATTGGCAAACCCCAGAAACCTCTGTAGGGCCTTACGGGAATCCGGAGTTGGCCAATCCACCACAGCCTTTACCTTCTCAGGATCCACCCGCATTCCCTCAGATGACACAATGTAGCCTAAGAAAGGAACAGACTGTGCATGAAACGTGCATTTCTCCGCCTTGACAAACAACCCATTCTCTAGCAGTCTCAGAAGCACTCGTCGAACGTGCTGCAAGTGTTCCTGGAGAGAAGAAGAAAAAATCAATATGTCATCCAGGTAAACATATATGAACTGATCGACCATATCTCGCAGCACGTCATTGACGAGTGTCTGGAAGACTGCTGGGGAGTTGGACAAGCCGAAAGGCATGACCAAGTATTCAAAATGCCCCCTGGGGGTGTTAAAGGCAGTCTTCCATTCATCCCCCCTCCTAATGCGGACCAAATGATAAGCATTACATAAATCCAATTTTGTGAAGATTGACGCTCCCTGCAACCTGTCGAAGGCTGAAGACATCAACGGCAAAGGGTAAGTATTCTTTACCGTGATGCTGTTCAGCCCCCGGTAGTCAATACAAGGTCGCAGAGACCCGTCCTTCTTCCCCACAAAAAAGAACCCCGCCCCCGCTGGAGAAGAGGAGGGACGGATGAACCCTGCTGCTAGAGAATCAGAAATATATTTCTCCATAGCCTCCTTTTCTGGAACAGAAAGAGAATATAACTTGCCCTTAGGCGGAGACGTACCTGGCAGTAACTCTATCGCACAGTCATAGGGACGATGTGGAGGAAGGGAAGCAGCACGAGACTTACTGAACACCTCCTTCAGGTCTAGATACTCCGTGGGCACGTTTGACAAGTCCACTGCCTCCTCCTGAAATGTAGAGACAGAAACGGACAAGCAGACACAAGACAGGACTCATGACATTTACTGCTCCACTCTGATATTAGGTGGAGATCCCACCCGACAATAGCCTCAGATTTACTGCCGGGCTTGCCCTTTTACCGGGCAGTTAAAAGCAAAATGTCCCGCTGCGCCACAGTAAAGGCAGAGGCCCTGAGATCTCCGCCTCTGCTTCTCCTCCCGGGAAAGCCGAGCTCGCCCGACCTGCATGGGCTCGTGATCGTAGACGGGGCTGAACGCGTCCCCGCTGCTGGTTCGCAGAGTCTCCGCCGCTCCAGACACCCGGCGGGTAACTTCCGGCGTTCGACTCGGGAGAGTCGGGAATCGACACGGAGTGCCAATTCGATCAACCCATTGAGGGTAGTAGGTAAATCCAGCGCATAAATCTCTCTCTGGACGCGGTCAGCCAGCCCATGCAGGAACATATCCCACTGCGCCTCCTCGTTCCACTGACATTCTGTTGCCAAGGTTCGGAACTCGATGGAGTAATCTGATACGGACCTTTCGTCCTGCTTGAGGTCCGCGAGAACCTGTGCCACCTCTCTTCCTGCGACCACACGATCAAAAACTCTCTTCATCTCGGCGGCGAGTGTTTGGAACAAGGTACAGCATGGATCTTGGTTCTCCCACACCGCCGTTCCCCATAGCGCTGCCCTCCCCATTAGTAGCGTGAGCACAAACGCAACCTTGCTACGTTCCTCAGCAAAAGTCCTGGGCTGCAGAGAAAAGTGCATCGAACAGCGTGTTAGGAATGCTCTGCAAAAGTTTGACTCACCGTTGTAGGACTCGGGAACGGGTAGATGGGGCTCTGACTGGGAGACGAGCTCTGGTGGTACGAGGGAAGCGGCCGGTGTGGGTAGCGCAGTGGGAGCTTGCATCAGTTGGAATCGCTGGGTGAGCTCGGACACCTGCGTCACAAGAGCTTGAATTGCCCGACCCGACTCATTCATGTACCTCTGCTGGGAATCCATCCGTGCCACAGTCTTGATGAACTCCTCCAAGGACGAAGAGGTTCCGCTTGCTGCTTCCATAACTTGGTCAGATCGTTCTGTCACAATCACTAGACGGAAGCAAAGATGCAAGTAACTCTTTATTAGAGTGAAGGAAAACAATGCAGTGCTGGAGTTCGGGTGGGCTGGTGACGCAGTGGCTAGATGGTCAGCGTGCTGGTACAAAGAGTGGTGAATCCAGTACGAGTAAACATCCAGACGAGACGAAACCACGAAGACACTGAACAGGAACAGGAATCAAACCAGAACAGGACTGTAGACAGGTAAACGAAGAAACAACACTGAGGGCACCAAACAACGATCTGACAAAGAGAGGAGAGTGTGATGAGTTGATATAGGGGAGTTAATAGGCAGCAGCTGGTGCGGGGAATGATGACAAGTGCACTAAACAATGAAACAAGCGGCAACGAACATTCACACACGCTTACACACACGTAGAACAACAATCACACGAGACATGAAGGAGACAGCGAATTCATGAACCGTGACACTAATTGTACAGGGTGGGAAATGTACAAATATTTATAAATGGTAAGAAGGACATGGCAAATCGCTAAGATATGACTGCACAAGTTTAATGCATTCTTCCACAATTTGCTTTAGAAAAGAGACAGGGGTCTGCAGCCCAGAGTAGTAGGCATGTGGTTATTTAAATTGGCATGGATAGCCATCGGTTATACATACAGGCGGGCACTAACATTTATGAGGTAACATTTTACCCTGTGTTCCAAACAGGATAAATCATCCTCTTAAGGGGACTTAGAGGGGAAAACTTCAATGATTGCCATGCTTGAAGATCACTTAAAAAAAAAAAAAAAAACTTCCAGTAAAAATTACTGGAATCCCTTTTAAATGTTTTTTGTTGTTTGTTTGTTTAGCCCCACAACTGTCAGCCTGCAAAGCTCTCACAGTGGATGGTATATCTGTGCAGGGAATAGGGCATAAAAATGATCACATTTGAATATAACTCACAAAGACAAAAGTCATAATAGCTATCTAACGTTACGCATGTTGAAGATGACCTTTTTGCTCCAATATTACGTTAATTATTGAACTTGTTACTATATAACAAAAAAGGGTGTTACATCTGAACTCATGTCCCCCGTTGTGTAATATCACAAGTTATGAAGTAAACAAAAATTCCCATGGAAAACATAAGTAAGGTAGCACAAACTATTCATGTTAAAACCTTTTTCATTTATACCCATTAGCACTGTTTTGACTAAATACCATTCTACAAAATACAGTAAACAGTTTATGGTCTCAAAATGAGAGCAAAAGTAACAAAAATGCAAGCGTTATGCATTTATTTGTTCACAAAATTTTACAATAATACATTTAAGAACGACTTAGTTACAGGAAACTTAAAGTGATCAAGCAGCAGTAAAATATATTACAAGCCTGCCAAAACATTTACAATTTTAACCAAGTCAACAACAACAACAAAATATTTCTAAACTTTAACCAATATGTTTTTGCAACTATTGTAAGAAAGAGAGTAGACTATTGTAGAGAAATAGAGTAGTGTTGTGGACTGGTTTCACATACAGTAACATTAGTTCAATCTAGGAGCAGATCGAGGATAGTTTCAAGAATAAAAACAATGGCAAGAAATGGAAGTGGAGCGTAGTTCTAGCGGGAAGACCAGCAGGTGTACATAATCACATCATTAGCTGGATAATTCCTAGCCAATCGCACGTAAGCCATTGCTTTATAAGTCCACTCACAATCTATCACATTGCTGTTTCGGTGTGCTAACACTGCAAAGACGCATTTCAAACTCTCCAAGCCACAACCAGTGCACAGCACATCTCTGGAAGCCTGCCTTCCCTTTCCAACGACGTTGTCACTTCATCTCAACTTCTGGCAACATCAAACCCGGATCTTCACCCATATCTCATTAACTCAGGAGATCTCGCTCAATGGCATTTCACGACCCGGCGCGGAAGGAGCGCGCACCCCGCGAATCCCGCAAAATCATCGGTTCAGGCAGCATCCGGCTTCCATCAGAAATAAGCTAAGTCATTTCCATATCCATCAAATGCATTCAGAACTAGTCACGGGTCTAGACCTTCCGTTGCCATGCTACCTGTTCATCACATAGTTGCAACGCTGCTTGTTCAAAATAACACATTCGCATCAATATCAAAAGCCAGTATTTCACGTCAACAGCGCATTCACTCTCATAGTATGGCAGGCAATCGTGCAGTCTCATGAGGGCAACTCGATTAAGGTTCATTCATTTGTCATTCACAGTCTGCATGCCCGAGCATTCCCCATCGGGGAATTAAGATAATTATTCAGGCATATCATCATGTACAGTCAACGCTATCATATGGGCCCTCATTACTTCATTCAGTAAGATTCCCCCCTTTTGCGGCTGCCTTCGCCCAAATCACGTAACGGGTGTGATCCAATTCATAATCCCTATGCCCTAGTCACTGGGAAGACCGAGCCCATGATGTGAGCATTCTTCCGAGGGAGCATGACATCAGATGTCAGCTCGGGGACATCTGATGTCATGGGGACAACGGATTATACATCCCCCCCCCAGATGTATAATCCGTTAACATATCCATGCATGCATATATCAGAATGCAAATATATTAAACGTAAGCAGAGTGACGTCACTCCCGAGTGCAAACAAACACATATCAACGGGTTAATATAGCCTTCACCAAGCCTTGTGAAAGAATTTACTTCATTCGGTACAACATTCGATGAGGTTCCCAGAGCGCCTCCAAGGGCGCATTTACGGGATCCATAAAACGCAGCATTTTATTACTCCAGACATACTTCCATGTTCTCATCGCTAGCACCACTGTTGCGCCTCCGACACCTAGCGGTAGGTTCCGCACCACTTCCTCTATTCATCAGATTATCTACCACCAGCGTAAGGCATTTCGCTATGATCAGGTCATTCAGCGAGTAATTCCCATCTCATGGCATACTTCCGTTTTATTATCATTCAGGCATCATCAAAGAGCAGAAATTTGTTGGCATGTCTTCACAAATCATTTACTCATCGTGGTCAGACCACTACAGCAACAACTAATCAGAACCAATATGATCGACAGCATAAATGCCGGAATTCAGCCATACATGTTTAAGCATGCGTGTATCTGGTCTCCGGAATATGTCAGAGACAATGGTAACTTGGCACATCAGCCGTCGAATCAGCTATCAAGCACATTCTGAAGGAGATTTGCAAATATTCACAAAATACAAAGTGCGATACTGCATCTTCAGGTCGTAAAGGTGGGACATAACAGCCGGAACTGATCCATGCTCGAGAATCACATTCTTGAAGATCCCGATTCACATCAACACACATTCACAAAGCAGTCTTGTGCAAGATGATTTACACAAACATGCACACATTTTGTATGTTTTGGGGCACACCTCCTTCAAAAACTAAACTGTCCACTGCATCTTCAGGGCTCTATGCCGGGAGTACATGAAGACTCTTTTTACAGCCAACAACTAAACTCTCATGAAGCTGAGACATTATTCTTCTCACCGTATAGCTCCAGCTCGAGGAATAAGAGGGAGGAGAGAGAGAGAAAAAAAAAACACAACGAGCCACTTCTCTAGAATTCTAGACATCACACATATTCTCTAACCATGCAAGCTTCCCCCCAGATTCTGCTCAACTAGGGGCTCTCGACGGAGTGCCCAAAATCACACGCGAGGACAAAGAGGAAATGCACAGGGATGAAATCAAACTCGAGAGAAAAAAAAAAATAAATATACTGCTTTCCCATCGCAAAGGCTTCACACAACCACGCCAGAGGTACTGCAAATTTCATGTAAAATTCCGAAGCTCGCATCTCTTAATTCCTCCTCCAGAATGAACGCCCAGCACAAGACCTGGTTCGTACCAAACTGGATCATCTCTTTTGGGGGTAGTATACTACTTTCTCTCTTTTGGGGGTAGGCTCCTCGCCCCTGCCTCCTATCTCCGGCAGGACATGACGGTTCCGTGTAAAACTCCCTCGGACTGCCGGACGGGGCCTACACCAAAGAGAGAGACATCACCTCCCATTTTACATCTATCAAATAAATGGCATCTCAAACTCCACTCAAGCCTGCGTGTCTTCCCGATAGAACTAAGCTGAATGAAAAAACGGAGTCATTACTGTGACAAACTGTAGAGCTATAATAGCAGTCCATAGAACAAAATCCAGAAAATTCTTTATTTGAAGAGATGACAATGAACACTCCCTTCTTTCCCTTTCCACAGTAGCCAACTGTGCTTTTGTAAAGCTCTCCACATTCAGCACAATTGGTCAGTTTGTATTCGACTCTGTAATCAGTTTTCACATTGATGGGGACAGACTTCCAGTCAACATGTAGACAGGGCTGGGGAGTAACGGAATACATGTAACGGGATTACGTATTTAAATACAAAATATAAGTAACTGTTTTCCACTACAGTTACAATTTAAATAATTTGTAATTAATTTAGTTACATTAAAAAAGATTTTTTTATTACTGAAAAGATTACTTTGCATTTAATATTTTGTCCTTTCAGATGGAAACATTTATACATATAAATGATGCGATCCAAAGTGCATTTGAACAGCGGTAAAACACTTTCTTATGATGTGTTGCATTCATACGAGCAGACAGAGAAGTTTTAAGTAAGTTTAGAGCACAAGAAATTGTCAGTTTTACGCTAATCTAAAATACTATTTCTTGCCATTTTACATGCACGTTGCCAGACACGATCGTATTTATTTATCAAGAAAATTCAATTTTACTTTTTTCTAGTAAGACCTTTGATATTAGGCCAAAAGTCATATTCTTGATAATAATGTTTGTATTGTTTTCCTGTAAAAATATCTAAAAATCTTTCAAACAAGATCAATTTTATCTTGTTTTAGAAAGAACACTGCATAAGATATTTAGGTTTTTCAGAGAATGTATTTTTAACATGTGTATTTTGCCTTACTGTAACAAGTGAAAAAAAATCTACCAGTGCTGAAGTAGTAATCCAAAGTATTAAGAATACGTTACTGACTGTGAATAATCTAACGGAATACGTTACAAATTACATCACTCAAAGTGAGAGTGTAAGAAGGGCTCCATGTCATCTGAAGCAACTCAGGGGGTAACGGTGTTGAATAATTCACAGACAAAAAATGTTAGCTACATCATGATAGTTGAGAGACTACATTGAAAAACGTCACAGAAAAAGAAAGAGGTAAAATAAGAGAAATCATACATGCAAGGCATCTTGTAGTTCCCCGTCTGTCGCTCACTTCAACATTGTGTCGAGTGAAGGGACACTAGGGGACTTTCTTGAAGGCCTCGGTTGCCTCCTGAACTTGAGAAAAGGCCAATGAGAATTTGGCAGACGGAATTTGCATGTCCCTCCCCCTGAACATACGCGTATAAAGGGAGGCAATCATGCATCTGTTCATTCAGATTTCCTCTTCGGATCCAAACGGTTGTGCGATCAGCGAGCTGAGATCACTTATTGTTCCACTCACCTCTGCAGAGCATATGCTGTTGGATCTACAGTGCATATCAGCGGCTTTCTCCTTCTCTGCATGGCAGTGCAGCTTTGCCCCTGGACGTTTCAACAGCGCTGCTATTCGTGTATTCATAAAAGAGTTTGTTTTCTCTAAAAGAGCAATACACATCTGGCGTTGAACGTCCTTTTCAGGACGCGTCTTTGTAAAGATGCCCTTCCGTCCCTGTGTAGTTCCTGGATGCAGTCGATTTATCTCCACTCCTGAAGGTCATAGATGCTGCATCATATGTCTGGGCCTTGATCACACTGAGGCGCCGTTTGTGGATGTTCATGTTCTCACTGCGAGAACTTAGAGGAACACCACTCCAGCCGCCCTCCGTGTCGCTCCTCCTTCCCACAGGATTGAGGACGACCCGGCAGGCGATGGAGGCAATTTGGGGATGGAAGCGGGCTCTGTTTCGCCGGGTAGATCCCCACGAACCACCCTCCCCCTGGCACGCTCGTTGACAGCCCCGAGCTGGATGATGAATTCAACGCTGCATCGGAGAGCGTTCCAGCGACTGACATGGAAGACTGGACTGCCAACTTCAGATTGGCACGCCCAGTCTGAGGCTGCCGTCAGCATGGGGTTGGACTGGAACCCTCCGTCCCCCCGCAGCCTTCATGGCTAAATGATCACAGTCATGCCCCTCCGGTCCCTTTCTTCCCAGAGGTGCATGATGAGTTGACGAGGTCATGGAGGGCACCTTTCACTGCCCGCAATTAACCTCCTCGCTCATCTGCGCTCACTACCCTCGATGGCGGGGCGGCCCATAGGTACTTGGAGGTGTTTGAGATGCGGAAGGGAAACAAAGCTCGCTTTCTCAACGCCCCCGTCTCCCAGCTCGGCCTATTCGGCAACACCTTATTTGAAATAATTTCCTTGCCACCCACATTCTCAATAAAAGAGCAATTTCCTCATTCCCTGGGTCATCTGGCCTGCAAATGCCGTTCTCACGGCAGCCGGGTGCCACACTCCAGCAGTCCTGGCACCCCGGACGTGGACCCCTCGCCACAGGACCCATGACTGCTGTCCCCTGGATGGCCAGTTCTGACGAGTCTAGAGGACGCCTACACGTGACCACCTCCTCAGTCACTATCCCGCCCCCTGCCGGGTGTGCGGAGCAAGGTAACTGTTAAGAAAAATGTAGTTGATGTGCTTGAAAAATTAAAAGGACGCTTTTGCTTAACTCACCATGAGCATGAAGACAGCACAGTTAATGGAGGAATACTGCATTGGAATTGGAGACTTACCTGAAGTTCCTTACATTATACCTCTGTCCAATGTCCAGACATAATTATATAAGCAAGATTCCTATTGGATTAACCCAGATAGGCAAAAATAGCAACACACCATAACTATATATTTAACAACAACTAAGAACTAAAGGGCAAAAGCAAATTTATTCACAAACAATAGTGTACATGATTTTTGGAGTAATAATTATTACATAATTATGTTTATTCTCTTCCACTTCAATTTACATTTAACTAGTAACATTCTGCATATCCTTACTTTTTTTCACCTCCTTCTTAAATGATAATTATTCTCACAATAACCATCATAATGGAGAAATGCAGAAGAATGCTGAATGGTTCTGAACAGAACTACCAAACAGCTTCTGAGAACAATAGAAGAACTGAACTTTAACTGTTGAACCTGAACAATTTTGTTTACGTAAAGAACTGTACTCTTGACTGTACCTGGGGTCCTATAGACCAGTCTTGCAGAGTAAATCAAGCAAATAAAGCCATTTCAGCTTCGGCCTCAAAATCTGAAAGATAAAAAAACACAGAAAATACAGACAACTGGCAATTTTATTAAGTTATGCCTTAAATTGACAACTTACGCAAATCATCCAGTGTTTTTTGCCCCAAGAAGGAAGTCAAATGAATTATTTTGCTGCAGCATCAACCTTAAGCAAAAATAAATAAATAAATAATTTATACCACAGTTCATCCTTGTTTAAGTAAGGAAGAAAGATATAATCTTGTGTGGGTGTGTTTTTTTTTTTTTTTAACAGCTGGAGATTCATTTGATAGATTTAGACAGACAGACAGATAGGCATAAAAGTTTACAATAATGAAAACATCCTTCATGCAATACATTTTTAAAAAGGTCAATTATAATATTATATAATATTAATGTAATCTTATAGTATTTATTCATATTTATAATAAACAATGTACATTTTAAAACTACATAATATATATCGAATTAATAATAAACTGACTTAAGACGTGAATGGATGGCAGCATCCATGCCTTGGGTAGTTTGCAATTAACTATGGACTTTTAAGCTGACTTGGGTTTAGGTGCTACTTTTAGCCTTAAATGTTCAATATGTAATATATTTACTGTACAAAAGCATAAAATTATCAGAATGTGTTAGTAGATTTTTAGGAAACAGGCCAAGTTGAAATACTGGCTTCTCTGAAAACAATGCAACAGCCAGTATATTCTACTTTGAAATGTCTGTTCAGGGCAGGAATTTATGTTTATGTTTTGACCCGTGGGATCCCGGCCACTGCCCATTTCCCAATAATATTTTGACACCCCAAGTTGCCAAATTTGAAACCAAGTTAGCGGGCAAACACAGCGCGCTGCAGCCATGGAAGCCAGCAATACATCAAGCTAACATTGACAGAGTTATACAAAATCCACATGAGCTGGTTTATAATATGCAAATAATAAAAACACTACAAACCTATACATTAGCTGATCAACTTAGACTGCAAGGCTATTCGCTTGCCATTGTCAGTTAGCTTGTTCCTGTTTAACCCGCGTGAGCTTAGAGTCTGGGGAGGAGGGGGCGGGGGAGACAACTCTCTCCAATATGTTGAATTTGGACTGCGGTACCCATTTTAAACGCTTGATGTCAATGTTACATATTGCTCCTTTAAATGTTCCATGAAATGCTCTTAAATTAAAAATATACAAGTCCTAAAATTTGAAGTGACATCATCATTTTTCAAGAGTTGCTCCTAATGTTCTGTGTTAGGAGCCATATTTAGCCTTAAACTTTTTGTGAATATTGGCCCTGCATGTGTTGGAGCAGGGTTGGAGTTAAACTTTGCAGGGAAGAGGCTCTCTTGAAACAGGAATGAGTAACGCTAATGACAGAATGATGACATTGTGGCTTACATTTGTATTGTTGTTCTTGGCAAATATTTTAAGAACACATTACCCGGTACTTAAAATGATAATTCCCACAAATATGAATATTCTGATGTCATTCATTCACCAAATAGGAATTTATCTTTTTTGATGAACACAAAAGATGTTATGAAAAATGTTAGTCTCATTCAACCTTCATTTTCAGTCATCTTTTTTCTATACAATGTAAATGAATGGTGACTGAGACAAACATTTTGACAAAAATCTCATATGGATAACCCTTGAAGAGTTCAATGGTAACTCTTCAGTTTAATGTTGACAAAATGCACTTAAGCTTAACAGATGACATCCAGAAAGAGGGAACCTTGCTGCCAAATTAATTATAACATCTATTGAAAATAGATAATACTATGTATAAAGATAGATAAGGTGATATTTTGAATATTATGCATGTAGAGTCTTAATATTATATAATGTAAATCGTATGTTTATCTTTATTCTACAGGTCAGTAATTCCGCTAGCATTTAACACAAAGCATTTTTCCATTTCTGTTTTGTTACCAAATATGCTGTAATGAGTGTGTGCCATGATGCGCCGAGGCAGAACTAGATCACTCCAATGTCACAAACTGCCAACATAGACAGTTTTGTTGATTTATAAACAGGAAAAAAAAATTATCACGTCGCTCACTTGCAGAAACACAGTATAAAACGTATGTAACATCCGTTCCCCGATGGAGGGAACAAGACGTTGTGTCAGAGAAGGGACACTAGGGGTCTCTCTTGAGCGCAGATATATACCTCTGTCTTATGAAAAAAGGCCAATGAGAAGTTGCATATCCCGCCCCCGGACATACGGGTATTTAAGCGGGGCGAATACGGGAGTTCATTCAGGATTTTTCTGAGGAGCCGAAAATGGTCCGGCCACAACAGTGGCTCGGCTCAGCGACGTGGCGGGGAAGACACACCGTCTCATTCCCTCCATCGGGGAACGGAGGTTACATATGTAACCTAGACGTTCCCCTTCTGTCGCTCTCTCCACGTTGTGTCAGAGAAGTGACACTAGAGGTCCACTTTTAAACGTACCATGCGCTGAGCCGTGTACTTGAACAGGAGTGGGCAGGTATTTCTTACGTGCAAAGGTGACCAGCTGTATCAGGCTGCACGTACCCTTCCCCAATGCCCCATTAAAGCCATCAGAATCCTTCTGGTTACCCTGGAGAGGGGAATAAGGTGATGCTTGCCAACCTGGGAACGGGCCAAGCCTGGCTGGGCCTCTTTTCTCTCTATGTTTCTCGCATAGCGCAACTACAGCCGGGGCCCTTACATGCATTAAGGGAAGGGGGTCTTACCCCGTTTCCTATTCTTTCAGGGGGAGAAGACTCTGCGGATACCACACCTACCCTGCAGGGGAGGCAAAGAGTGGTGAATACATCACATGGCCGCTTGGGGCCTATGTGCGGTGATAGATCCAGCCTCGTAGAGGGGGAAGCTTACAGCACGGCAACCGAGGCAGCTGGAACTGCCTAAGGGAGACACGGGAGTCCGCTCGTGAGGGGACAGTTCCGCGGAATTACACACAGGGGGAGTCCGAACAGGAGGCCTTAACCTGTGGAGTACCTATTCCAGTACAGGGTAGATTGAGTACACATAGTGGCTTGGGTCTGCGAGTTCCTCCGCTGAACTGCGGACCCAAAAAGGCTAGGAAGGAATCAACCAGGGATCCGAAGATGGGGTCACCTGGGAACAAAGGTGCACTATTTTACCTCGGCTGAGGGAAAGGGCACTAGGCGCAAGCGATTCACCCGGCCAGAACCGAGTTCTACGGGCTCGGACCTGAGAAAACACAGGACGATACTGACTCAACACGGAGATTGCAGAATCTCACGAAAGTGTTAGGTGTTGCCCACCCTGCTGCTCTGCAGATGTCTGCTAGGGAGTTGCCCCTGGCCAGTGCCCATGAGGACGCAAAACTCCTGGTTGAGTGAGCTCGGACCCGCAGGGGGGGGCCCGGGTGTGACAACCCAGTGGGCAAGCCTCTGTTTGAAGACAGTGTTCCCTTTCTGCTGTCCCCCAAAGCAGACAAAGAGCTGCTCAGAATGTTTAGAGCTCTGCATGCGGTCCAGATAGATACGCAAAGCATGTACCGGACACAGCAACGAAAGGGCTGGGTCTGCCTCCTCCCGAGGCAGCGCTTGCAGGTTCACTACCTGGTCTCTGAAGGGCGTGGTAGGAACCTTGGGCACGTAGCCCGGTCGCGGTCTTAGGATCACGTATATGTCTGCCGGACCGAACTCCAGGCAAGTGTCGCTAACAGAGAACGCTTGCAGTTCCCCGACCCTCTTGATGGAGGCGAGCATGATCAGCAGGGCGGTCTTGAGAGAGAGGGCCCGGAGTCCAGCTGAATCTAGCGGCTCGAAGGGGGGTCTCTGGAGGCCCGTGAGGACGATCGAGAGATCCCAGGAGGGAAACAGGTTAGGCCGGGAGGGAGTTAGCCTCCGGGAACCTTTTAGGAACCTGATGATTAAGTCATGCTTACCTAGAGACTTGCCGTCTATCATGTCGTGGTGAGCCGCGATGGCGGGGACATACACCTTGAGGGTGGAGGGGGACAGCCTCCTCTCCAGCCTCTCCTGTAGAAACACGAGCAGTGACCTAACCGCGCACTTCTGTGGGTCTTCAGCCTGGGAAGAACACCAATTTGTGAACAAGCGCCACTTTAGGGCGTAAAGATGCCTGGTACAGGAGACTCTGGCTTGGTTGATAGTATCTATGAAGGTCGATGGTAGACCGGCTAGATCTTCGGCATCCCGTCCAGGGGCCAGACGTGGAGGTTCCAGAGGTCTGGGTGTGGGTGCCAGAGCTTGCCCCGTCCCTGAGAAAGAAGGTCCTTCCTCAGGGGAATTCGCCAGGGAGGGGCTGTCGCGAGGAGCGTGAGGTCCGAGAACCAAGTCCGGGTGGGCCAGTAGGGGGCCACCAGAATGACTTGGTCTTCGTCCTCCCAGACCTTGCACAGCACCTGTGCAAGAAGGCTCACTGGGGGAAATGCATACTTGCGCAGCCCCGATGGGCCAGCTGTGTGCCAAAGCGTCTGCCCCAAGGGGAGCCTCTGTCCGGGCATACCAGAGCGGGCAGTGGGAGGTTTCTTGGGAGGCAAACAGGTCTACCTGGGCCTTGCCGAACCGGTCCCAGATCAGCTGGACCGACTGGGGGTGGAGCCTCCACTCTCCGCTGGGCAAGCTTTGTCTTGACAGCGCGACCGCTATCACATTGAGGTTGCCGGGGATGTGAGTGGCGCGCAGTGACTTGAGTCGCTGCTGACTCCAAAGGAGGAGACGACGGGCGAGCTGTGACATGTGGAGGGAGCGTACTCCGCCTTGGCGATTTATGTCTGTCCTGACTAGGACATGTCTGTCCTGACTAGGACATGTTTGTCTCGAATTAACGAGAGAAACTTCCTCAGGGCAAAGAAAACAGCCAGCAGCTATAGGCAGTTGATGTGCCAACGCAGCAGGGCCTGGTTCCAACGGCCCGTGGCTGCGTGCCCGTTGTACACGGTGCCCCAACCCAGTTTGGAGGCGTTGGTTGTGACCAGAACGCGTCGGGACACCTGCTGCAAGGGTACTCCTGCCCATAGAAAACGGCACGGCCACCGCGGAGGAAGCCATATGCCCCAGGAGCTTTTGGAATCATTTTAGAGGGACCATGGTGCCTGGCTTGAAGGAAGCGAGGCACTCCAGCACCAACTGAGCACGCTCGTTGGAGAGACGTGCTGTCATTGAGACTGAGTCCAACTCCAAGCCGAGAAAAGAGATGCTCTGAACCGGGGTGGGCTTGCTCTTTTCCCAGTTGACCTGAAGGGCCAGGATGAGCCAGTCGTCGAGGTAATTGAGTATGCATATGCCGGCTTCTTGGAGCGGGGCAAGAGCTGCCTCTGCGACTTTCGTGAAGATGCGAGGGGACAGAGACAGGCCGAAGGGGAGGACTTTGTACTGATATGCCTGGCCGTCGAATGCGAACTGTAGAAAGGGTCGATGCCGCCTTTCTTGGGTACAACGAAGTAAGGGCTGTAGAAACCCTTCTTCGTTTCGGTTGGAGGGACAGGCTCTATCGCGTCCTTGATTAGAAGAGAGGCGATTTCTTCGTGCAGGGACTGGGCATGTTCGCCGTGTACTGCGGAAAAATGGACGCCCACGGCAGGGGGGCGGGTTCGTGACTGAATAGGAGGTCTGATGTTGGCGTCCTCTGGGCTCATCTGAACCGGCTGGCCGGAGAACAGTCGTGGGGCTGAGGGCGGGGACACCGTGAGCAGGGAGCCGGGACTGTTGAGATCTGGAAGCAAAGTGCAGTGAGAACGGCATTTGCGGGCCAGATGACCCAGAGACAAAGGAAATAGCTCTTTTATTGAGAATTTGGGTACCGCAGCCCTTATAGGGGAAAAAACACAAGATTCTCCTCCCGGCCCTCCACCGGATGAGCAGGTGGTGGTGTGACGAGTGGAGAGGGGTGCTCTCCACGAAGACGTCAGCTCATCATGCACCTCTGGGAAAAACGGGACTGGGGTGGGGCGAGGCCGTGATGGCGCCCAGACCCCAGGAACCAGTCGTCCAGCCGTGATGGCTGTGGGGAGGATGGAGGGTTCCAATCCAAGCCCATGCTAGTGGCTGCCCGGGAAAGCATGCCGGTCATCTGCACGTCGGCCTCAGCCTGGGCGTGCAGGCCCGAAAGCGGCAGCCTAGGGGAGTCCTCAGCGTCAGATACCGCGCCCTCCGATGCAGCGGCGAGCTCATCTGCTTCTGTCTCTAGAGGATAGGCAGACTGGCTGTAAGGCAAGTCGCTGTTGCCTCGAGCACGGACGGGAGTCAACGAGCGTACCGGGGTGCGGGTGGTCCAAGGGGGTGTACCCAGCGGAGCTGCACCCGCTGCCATCCCCAAATCGCCACCATCACCAGCCGCATCATCCTCAATCCCGTCGGAAGAAGGAGCAACGCGGGGGGCGGCTGGAGTGGCTTGCTTATGGTTGTTAGCGAGCCGCGACCGCAATGTTGTCATGGTCATGTTCTCGCAGTGAGAACATGAACCATCCACAAACGCAGCCTCGGTGTGATCGCTACCCAGACACACAAGACAACGCCTGTGGCCGTCTGAAGCGGAGAGCACTCTACCACATCCAGGAACAACACAGGGGCAGAAAGGCATCTTTATAAAGACGCATCCTTAAAAGGACGTTCAACGCCGCTGTGTTTTGCTCTTTTAGAGGAAATTACTCTTTTAAATAAAATCACTGTTTTATGAAAAAAACTCGTGAGAGTTCTTTTATCTGCGCTGTCGAAGCGCCCAGGGGCAGGAATGCACAGCCGTGCAAACAGGAGAAAGCCGCTGTTGTGTGCCGTAAGATTCAACATTATTCAGCAGAGGAATGACAGGAACTGGTGTGTAACTCGCAGCAATTGCAGACACGACCATCGGCTCCGAACACATTTTATGAATGAACTCCCGTATTCGCCCCGCTTAAATACCCGTATGTTCGGGGGCAGGATATGCAAATACCGTCTGCCAACTTCTTATTGGCCTTTTTTCATAAGACAGAGGTATATATCGGCACTCAAGAGAGACCCCTAGTGTCGCTTCTCTGACACAACGTGGAGAGAGCGACAGAAGGGGAACTATTTGAATGTTGAATTAAATCTTTAAGTTCGGCAAATATTTGACAATTCATTCCCCTGGCTCACTGCGCACCCGACAAGCATCCTGTGAGCTGCATTAGGTTCTTACTAATATTATTACTGTTATTAATTGTTACGACTGAGAAATTTAGAGTGTGTGTGTGCGTGTTTTATATGCATTTTTAGATTTTTTTTTATGTTTGAGGGATTTTTTTTTTTCTACACGGCACCCATGATCTCTTAAGATGATACCCCAGTTGGGAAACACTGATTTAGACAACAAACCACACAGAAAATATAAGAGTTGAAAGTTTTCAACTTTTACATTATACATTTAGTCATTTATCAAATAAACACATACAGGCATATGAGCCATTGGACCACCACAAAGAGGAGTCGTCCAAGTCGCCATAACATAGGTATTGGATGTCCACACATTGATGCCTAATGACAAAAACATATGTTTTTCACAGTATATGCAAGTGAAACTTCAAAAGTTTTGTATAATTTTTTTTGTTTACATGTACATTTTACCAGCAATTTTCCAATTTGTTCCACAACCTTTATACAGCAATTCAAAATCTGTTGAGACACCACAGTTCACATGAGACAGAAAACGGACAATTTAGAGAATTTAATATAAAAGGCATTAAATATACTCTCATATCCCAGTCCTAACGTTTGAAAATCTTCTCTCATCAGAGTGGTGGAGAACACACGTGCTACATGTTCTTTGGAGTTTTTCCATGTGTTCAACATATATGAGAGTTATTGGAAAAAAACAGAAACAAAATATTAATATTCAACTATAGGACATTGCATTCTATTGTATTCAACACTTATTGTACAAAAACACTATACCTTTTCCTCCACTGTTGTATTGAATGGGTTTTTCCACCAAGTTCTGTTTGCCACAACATCTTTCAGTTGTGACGCAGCTAGCTTTTTATTGTCATGGACTGGTACAGCTGCTGCCTCACTTGTGAAAAAGTATTCACATGAGGTACCTATAAATAAATAAATAAAATTACATGTCAATTTACAGTTAACAAAATAATAATAATTATTATTAAAATGCAAAAATAATAAATTATAAAATAATAAAAGTTAAAATAAGTTTTAAATACAAATAAATAATCTTTACCTGAATGTGCTTGACCATGTATGTCCAAGAGGATCTGATTACTCTGAATGATCTTTGTTAGCTGCTCTGACAATGTGTCGTTTCTTTTGACATTGTAGTGGTGCAGCTGGTTTTTCACAAGGAAAAGTGTGCTGGCTTTTTTCTCATTTGTCGAACAACTGTTCAGCATATTGAAAATGTATTTGTCCAGCTAACTCTGGCGCTATCTGTATCTTCCTTAATTTGTCACAGGAATCCTTTGTGTTCATCTAATGGAACCTATCATACAGGACAGCCAGTTAAAGGATGCCCATTTCTCTGAGCCACTTTAAATTTACTTTGAACTTTTCTTCTTCCGCTTTTATAATGTTAGCCTCAGTTGGCTCCAGAAGAAGACCCTCGTATTGACTGAAGGGAATCATGTCTGGCTTCCTGAGATTTGTATGTGTTCCAAAATCATAAATAGTTACATTAGGAATATGTTTCCATGACAGGAGGATGTCTGTGAAATCCCTTGGACTTTCAGCTCTCACAAGAAACTTTATGCTGTACACCACACTGCAGGGGCACATAACAGCACACCCACCTAATTGGAAAAAATAAATAAATACTGTACTAAAGCATAAAATTATCTCTGCAACTATAATCTCTGCTGTGAACTAATTCCAATGATTATCATTTTGTGACTTACACATTATTGAATGTTATAGATGTACATGGTGCTCCCCAAACCATTTGGAAGATTTTGTCATATTATGACCTGCTTGTCATTTCATGTCTTAATCTCATAATAAGGTCCATCTAAGACCCCTTGATATTCAACCCACATGACTGACACAGCCTCCAGACAGCATTTACCTGTTAATAAAAGTATATCTTTAAAAATGACATGCGTTTCTCTGAAATATTTTTTTCGGTTTTGTCCTTAGAACTCTCCTGTGTATAGAACTACTTTCTTACACTGCAGATAGTTAAAAAATGTGACTTTTTCATAAGAGTAAAGAAGGTGGTCTCTCTCACACACATATGCACAGAGGGAGGATGTGTAATTATTACCATCGTCTGTCCCTTCCCTCAGCAGTGTTGGGCAGTAGAGGCATGTGGAACTACTTTTGTAGCAGTGCGATTAATTGAAAATTTGAAAAAACACTTTGGACTGTCTGTCAACTACTTCAATCAGAATCAAGCACTTAGATGGCCTGTGGCACAGAAGAATGTGAAGCATATAAGCAACAGTACTAAAAAGAAAAACTAAACAATCAGGAACAATCTTATCTTCAGTGTCAGCAGCTCATCTATAAGCCGTTCTTTATTAATAGAAATTTCAGATGCAGAATGAGAATGTGATTTATGGACCTTTCCCATTCTGTGTTTAGGACAGATCCTGTCTGTCTTGTAAATCGGCCAATCCATGGTGCCAGAGGTGGAAATTGGGTTGGACCATAAATAGATTGGGGCTTCCACCTACCAAAAAGAGAACTATAACTCTGCCATTTTTAAAGAAAATTGCTGAATCATTTTGTAGTTTTCTTTAACAAACTTACATTGCACTAGACCACTTGCAATAATTTCCAAACTCATGTAATCCCCAAAGGCCTCCACATCCACTTATCCATTGAGAACTTTGTTGGAGGTTCTTCGATTTCACTAACTACAAATATTAAAATATGGTTAAAGAAGGTTAAAAAATTGAAATTGTTCAACAGAATTATTCCACATAGTTTGGCTGCTATGTTAAAAAATAACTATTAAAATCAAACCATTTGATTCTCTTAAGTCACCTGAAGTGATTGGTGAACTGTGAGAAATAAAAAATGCAAACTGTAAACCTGCTTTGAAATGATGTGCATTGTGAAAAGGAAAACTAAAAACTTAACAAATTCCACCCAACCCACCCATTAGTTCAAGCTAATTTCATTAAATATAATGTACAATGAACAAATGTAAATTAACACACCTGGCATATTCAAAACTCCTTTCCGATGGACATCCATAACAACTACTGGTGGATGGAATGCACAGTTTAGACAGGAAAATATGTAGTCAAGACAGAAGCTAAAATTCTGTATGATGTAGTCATTAAAGTTATGCTCACCACTGGTCCATTCTTGATGGCGATATGCAAGACTAGTGGACATTTCTTGCAATATGTTTCAACACCTAAAAAAAAAAGATTACAAACAAATTGCTCACAGAACCAACATTCAATTACACCAGTTGTTGTGAAAATTTTGGCTTTGGCTTGATAAATAGAGGTTCACTAAGGGTTACAGACCCTGGGCTAGTAAAGCAGTGCATTTGCAGTAATTCCCTTTCATTGCAATTCATGGTCAGGGGCAGGGAAGGTGGAATTTTTTGGCTTTTAAAGATATACTGCACCATCCGCTTGAGGACCTCATTTGCTGGATATATACCATGTTATGAGCATCTTCAAATGTATCACTGTGTGATAGCATTTCCTTTGCCATTGAAGTGTTTTGTTTGATGGCCATCTCCACCTCAGTGTGTTTAACTCTTCTGAACAGCTGCCTGTTTGTTTGAAACAGGTACCATTTGGAAACTGCCTTGCGAATGCAGGACTGCCTTGATTTTGTAAAAGGGCAATGCCATGTGTTCTTTTTTGCATTGGAAACAACCACGATTCATTCTAATCTACTACAGAAGGATAACTTTGGCTCAAAAACTGAGATATAGTGCATGTATCATGGACCACTATTACTTGAAAGGCAAATGGGACACCCGGTTCTTCTTCTTTAGTCTGTTGATTTAAACATTGTTTTTTTATTTCTTCTGAAAACCATATCTGTAAGGTTCTTTTCTTGTAGAACCTAAATTCTTGCATCAGATGAGCAGTTATCTACTGATTTCAAATGAATACATTGACAAGAATGCAAGTGACTTCTAGTTCACATGTCACCTGGTGTGAATTTCCCCAAGTCATTTTATGTGTTTTGGAATACAAGGGCCTCTAAATGATTTTGCTACTGCAAAGACTCAATTGGCTGGGTCGATACACTGACTCTGAAGATGGGACTGGGCAGTGATGTCACTATCAATATTTGAACGAACTCTGTGTATGTCTTCGCAGATAGTTTTTTAAAAAATTTGTAAATTACAATGTGAAAAATTGTACTTCTGTATGTAACGAGTATATAATTAAATAGTATGATTTAGTGATTACACTTGTCATGACCATATATAGACTTCCTCTTATTCTGTGGACTCTACGTAGACTAAGGGGAGTCTGTGCACCCTGCTGCTTCCCAGTTTGCGTGAACTCTCACAGAGAGAGTGATGTAAGTGCAGCAAAGGCACTCAAAGATTGTTCATGTGTTTGAACAGATACTTTATTTTTTTTAATTTTTTAATCTGGAGTTTCCATGCAACGTGACTGGGAGGATGCGAGGTCCGCCTTTTTGAGTGAAACTGAAATTTGCGAAGCAATTTTTCTTTGGGTTCGGAGTGAGTACCCCGTAGTCAAGAATGAATGGTGTTCCATCTACTAATGATTTCTTTGTGTGATAAATAGACTGATACATTTTCGAGAAAGGACTGATTTTGTTCTAAAGACAATTGTGTGTATATATATATATATATATATATATATATATATATATATATATATATATATATATATATATATATATATATAAAATTTGTTTTTTCTTTATATATATTAAGTGTTGATAAGAAAAGAAAAAAACATTTCTATTCTTCATATTATTATTTTGAGAAGCTTCGCAAATTATATTTTGAATGATTTTTGAATTAACACAGATATGGAAGATTCAGAGAGTCATGTGAATGCTGGTAGAGGGAGGGGAGTACTGAGATTCATGCCTGTACCACAGAGGGGTGGGTTTGATACAAATGGCCCAATTTCTTCAACTCCTATTCAATCACAAAATGCTGATGTACAGACACCTTATAGGGTTCAGTCTCGTAATGTCGCTGATGATTCAGTAGAACTTCAAAATCTCAATGCTGCATCAACAAATGTGATCAGTGATATAGTGAAACAGATAGGCTGTAGTATTGGCCAGAACATTATTACCTGTCTTGAATCTGGGATTTTTAGTCAAAACAAAGAAAGTGGGTCACTTGTTGATGTGAGTGAACTGTCAAGGATCAGTTTTATTAAGCAGGAGGTTACGGAGCCCCAATACTTCAGAGGTAATGGAGATGATACAATTTTAGTTGATGAATGGATAGAAACAATCAAAGTGTACTTAAAGAAACGATAAGTGCCTTTGAAGGATCAGGCAGATGAAGTATTACAGAAATTACAAGGGAAAGCTTGTAACATTGTGAATGTAGGACTGAGAAGTAACTCATCGATTGATCTCAGTAAGGGTCCTACACCAGTTTTTGACCTGCTCAAGCAGCATTGTAGTGACAATGTGAGTTCATGTATGCCCTTGACTGACATTTATGCCAGTTTGCCATTACGGAATGAGCAGCCATTTGACTATTGGATTAGGCTTTACAAGGCCATTGATATAGCTGGGGAGGGCTTAAAAAGACAGGGCAAGGCTCTTGACAACCCTTTACGTGAAGTTACTGTGATGTTCATCCGTCACTGTCCAGATGCAGATTTAGCGCTGATTTTCAAGTGCAAACCTTTGGACGAATGGACTGCAACTGATGTACAGGTGCAGATGGACGAGTATCAGAGGGATTATAAACTTCAACATCATCAGTATAGCACACACATGAGTGACAGTAGGGCTCATTGTCAGTCTGCAGACAGTGAGTTTGGAGAAAGTCACTCCTGCTACGTCGCCTCAAAATATGGAAACAGGTACTCAGGATAAGGAGTTGTGTGATTCAATTATTGGAACTAGTTTTGGAACAAGGTTCTTATCACCATGCGTCTCAAGTGTTCAAACCTCAAAAGAAAGCAAAGGGTGGTGTAACAAGACTCTTAGAGGCATGTGAATTGTGTGATGATAGAAATCATGACACTACATCGCACTGTCGCATGCATCGACTTTGCTTTAAGTGTTATTCCTCTGATCACAGAGCAGCAGATTGTTCTGTGAGGTCTGCTCGAAACGTGCATGTCCGACAGGATGATGCTGGTAAGCAGGGAAACCAATTGGCCCACATGAGGAGGGGACTTGTGGAGGGCCTTGTGTAATGTCCCCAAGTATGGATGAAGATGCAGCATCACTTTATGCTGAGTTTTGTGACACAGTTGACGATAATACAAAAGTGATTTTTCAGAATATGCAAGAACTGAAAACAGATAATTAACTTTTCTTTACTAATGTTTTGGTAAAAGACACATTTGTTTCATGGCATGCTTGACAGTGGGTCAATGGCTTGCACTTTGAGTAAACAGGCGTTGGATGAGCTCACAAACTCTAAACTACTTACCCTTGATGAAGTATCTCCTACATCGCTCACATTAATTGGTTGTGGTGGTCTGAAAACAACTCCGGTGAGAGTTTGTAATTTGAAAATGACAGTGTTTGATTGCTCCTTTTCTGTACCTACCCTCATTGTTGATGATCAGAGTGCTGATTTAATTTTATGGAGTAATGTGATTAAACACCTAATTCATGAAATGAAAATGTCAGGTAATTTCTGAAGTAGACTGTCAGACTCTAGCAGTGATGGCCCTGATGCAGCATTGCTTCAAGTGTTGTGCAATGTTGAATCTTGGAAAGGGTCTGACCCACCTGATAAAGTGGGTTTTGTGATACTTAAACATGCTGTCACTCTAGAGCGTTTGACAGAACATTTAGTGTGGGGTAAAATAGTCAGATCACACTGAGGGGCTGATTTCATTCACTGAGTTGACGTCTGATCACATTGCTGCAGAGGTGTATAAAGTACTCAAAATTGTTACTCAAAGTGGAAGTACAAGTACTGAGGGAAAGTTTTACTCAAAAGTAAAAGTATCTCGCCAGAATCATACTTGAGTAAAAGTAAAAAAGTACCACATTAAAATTGTACTTGAGTATTAAAGAAGTAAAAGTAACAGCAAGAATGAAAACTAGAGATTCCCGTTTAAGCTTTTAATCTCTTAAAACAAAGTGAATGAACCACATACAAGGTTTTATCCTGCTTTAGAACTGTATTTAGTTATCAAACTTTAAGACTACTATCTAATGCCAGTACGCAACATGCTACTCAAAGTTGAAAAACCTCGCATTTAACTTAAGCAGAAGCTGATTCTCAAAATTGTAAGTGTGAAGCCTAGCTCTTTTGGGGCTGAAAAGCAATCCTGCAGTGCTGAAAAGCCTTTCACAGGCAGCCGATGCAGGAAGAGGTGTATTAGTCTTGATAGAGAGCCTGCAAATAGCAGGGAACGTGAGCAGATGCTCCCTGGTGTCTGAAACACTGGCCAGATATCCATCCAACTCTTTGCTGGCTTCATGTGTTGTCGGTTTCAAAGAAGCGAAAAAATCTTCATCTTCAGATGAACTGTTGGCCAATTCCTTATTGTGGTGGTCCAAAGGCTCGAGATGCAGTCTGATGTAGTCCATGCCTACAAGCAGAGTGAGCAGACACAGAGAAAGGTTTGGTTGAGAGGCATCTGGGAACAAATTTTATGGGTTTTGTCATTACGTGCAGTCATCTACATCTAAATGTCTAAAATCATGCAAATCCCTTATTTTAGCATAAATTCTAGCAGCATTTCCAAGCCACATATGATATGAGAGTTTTCTTTCAAGAAACACTGAGGGATAACTACAACCTCCTGCATGAATACTATACATCAATATTCATATTGGGATTACAGCCAAAGAACGGCTCATAATATTCCTAAAAAGTGCAAAAAAATTTAGATTGGTATGGCTCAAATGTTGCCCAGATTAGAATTTGTCAAGTGTATGTTCCTTGCATTAATTTACCTCATTTTATGATGGTTTCATCCTTTGTCCAAGAGGTCCGAAATTTAGGGAGAAGGATGGCAGCTGCGATGATCTCAGGATCTTCAAACATATGCTTGAATCGTGTTTGGATTCCTTGTTGTAGGGCATCCACAAGGTGGCCACAGTACCTGAGAGAATGGTGGATTCGCTGAAGTTTCAAGCTTAACTGATGGACACTAGGCAGCAACCACCCCAGCTGTGTATTCGTTTCCGCTTGCAAGATGTTGAGTACTTTTGCAACTGGACGCATTGTGTTGGCCCACTCTGTCAAGAACAGCATTTCTGCTGGATTAAACCTACAGGAGAAATCAGCATAATCAAAGAGTATACAACAACCCAAATTTGTTTACATCAATAGAGGGGAAAAACACTTACATTGGAACCTCAAGAGAGGTGCATATATTCCTAAGTGCGCCTTGTCCTGCCTCTTTGCAAATTTGAAGAATTCTGTCAACAGCCATGTAAGTTGAATTCCACCGTGTTTGGTTTGGCCTTAAAAGCTGAAGCCTGCTTTCTGCTTCAACAGCTTCAGCTGCTAGAGCCGATCGGCTGCTTTTATTCCATAAAACTTGGCACTTGCAAAGACAGATCTGTAGAGTTTCTTGTAGTGTTCATTTGAGAGAGCTTTTTGGGCATCAACACTTGAGACTAGGTTAAGTATGTGGCAGGCACACTTTTGATGTTTTGGTAGCTGGAATCCGAAGCCATCGTCATGGTCTAGGACTCGAGAGGCATCTTGGAATTCCACACCATCACTTCCCTCACCACAGCCTTCAGAATCAGTGTCATCACTTTCACACCTTCTTGCCTCAGTCTCAATATCATTGTTTTCCACGCCAAAAACTCTGAAAGCCTTCAGGAAGTTGGAACCACTGTCTGTGGTTGTGCAAACAACCTTGTCACGTATTTCATACTCTGAGTGTATATCATTCATAGCACCGGCCAGTACCTCAAAAGTATGAGAGCCCTTTAATCTTTTGCAGGCAAGTGCAGCTGAATGTCTTTCAAGACTTTCAGGGTTGATCCAGTGAGCAGTTACACCAATGAATGACTTTCTATGTGCAGTCCAACAATCCACTGTGGTTGCAATCCATTCAACTTCACTCATGGCAGCAGTCACTTTGTTTCATGATCAGAGCAGCTTCAGCTATCTTGGAGCGTAAAGTAGACCTTGTAATGACAGAACTGCCAGGCTGCAGTGTACTAATCAGCTCTTTAAATGATGGCAGATCAACAGTGCTGAAAGGATGAAGTCCTTGAATGATGTACCTAAATATAGCTTTGTTCACAGTGACTGGAGACACATGTTTGACTGGGAAAACTGAGTCAACTTTCAGTTGCTTGCTGCTGGAAGCATGGGTGGAGGTCCCGATCTTTCTCTTCTGTGCTGTCAATTTAGAGTATTTTGAGAGGTAATTTGGGTGCATTCTCTGTAAAAACAACAAATAAATATTTAAAAAGAAGTCTTTATACTGTATACAATATAAATGTAACAATTACACTTATGCACTCTCTGATTACAGCATTAATAAAATAAATAAAATAAAACTGCCATTTGCAGCCAATTGCACACTTTATAATGTTAAATACTTGTTGATTTTAGAAATACAGTAGCATTCAGTGACTATCAAACATGATTTTTTGGATTGTAAACACAGGACTTTAAGGCTGACATGTAACAGGGTTAATTTATTTCATTACATTAGTTTTGACAATACAACATGATTTTTAGTAATCCAGGTCTTGTAGCAGAAACACATTTTCTCGCTTGGTCGATCAGTTCACGGATATCTTTTCTTGTGTTGTGTATGAATACAAACACAATGAGAGCGCGGAACGATAATGATGATTCAAAGCAATACTGCTATAGGCGCCAAATTTCCCTTGGAGCTACTAACGTTACCATAGCAAATAATTTACAGACAATTACAAATGCATTCCTAACATTTTATTACGTGAGCCTTATATCGTCAATCAATCGCATGCATTAGTGAAAATAGGCCTACTAAACATATAAAAGGCGCGCCGTCATGGTCAAAACATGCAAAAAAAAAAAAACATATCAGTCTCACAAAACACTTAAAGTTCTTACCTCAATATGCTTCCTCAGGTTTGATGGCAAACTTTTGAAGGCCGATATTTCCTTATTTAGCGGAAGACAAAGGACACATTTCATCTTGAATGATGAATCCTTACTAACACTACTAAAAGAAAAGAATTCACTTAGGTACGGCCACGGGTGCTCCTGATGTGGCACAGTTTGAACTGTGCTCGCAGTCGCAGCTGAATCACTTTCTTCCTCCATTTTTTTCCACTGATTGACTTATAATTTCTCTAATTTCCAGGTCAAGGTGCTGTGCATTGTGGTAATAGATGCAACATGACGTCACTTCCAAAGGACCAATGAACATGTCTGAACAATTTCATGGAATTTGAAAACGAATCTCATTGGCAGAATAAATAACATTTAAATTAAACTGGGCATCAGCGCAATTCAATTGGTTTGGTAATAGCAAGGGAAAATAGAATGAAATGATCTCCAAAAAATAAGTACTTTTTGACTGTAAATTAAAATGTAAGGAATAAAAAGTACTTTTTTTTTCTTAAAAAATTTAATTAAGTAAAAGTAAAAGTATTGATTTTTAATTGCACTCAAGTAAAGTAAAAATCCCCCAAAATAATACTTAAGTACAGTAATCAAGTAAAATTACTCAAGTACTTTACACCTCTGCATTGCGGTGGTGATTTCATGCACTGAGGTGACATCTACTCACATCACTGGAGTGATTTCATGCATTGAGGTGACATCGGATCACATTTTGGAGGTGATTTCATCATGTACTGAGGTGCTGTCTGATCTTTATGAAATCTGATCTATTAATTATTGTTTGGAGGCAGTAGCAGCAGTGAAAATGTTTGTTAATCCTACACTCCAAGTGACAGAAGAATATTATGAAATCTACAATAAATAAATAATTTTAAACTAATTAGTGTATATAGAGGCCAAATGCTCACTAATGTAATCAAAATGCAAAGGAGCACAGCTTATGTACGATACAACACATATTCTGTTCCAAACTTCTACTAATACTACTACTTATTCTCACTTAACCCCAGAATACATATGCAACCCAAACCCCTTATATTCACATGTGGCTCAAAAACACCCATGTGAAATTTAATTGAGATTAAATTATAGATATTTTTTCAAAATTTCTACTTTTTTCCTTAAGAAAAATGCTCTTAAAGAGACCAAAAACACTTTAACTTCACGCGGAAATCTGACGCGATCGATTAGCTTTTAGCTTATCTCAATGTCATTCTGTACAAACTACAGTCAATAAGCAAAATTATTTTCATGTTTAATCTATGAATTGTTGAAAGTGGTGTGTTTTGAGCACTCTACGCTGCACTGCACTGAAACTTTAAAGAAACATTCTGACGATGAGGAGAGAGAGGAGAATGAAGACAATTATCCAGGAGAAACAACAGGTTTGTTTGTTAGTATTTATGTTGTCATCCCTGCCGTCTATATCACAGTAATTCTTATTTCATAAAGGCATTTGTTTTAAAAAAAAGTTTTTCTTCAGGATTTTCCCCCCTCTATTTCTTCAGATAAAACTGACTGAATGTAGACAGAAAGAAGCATCCAATCAGTGAACAATTTGGTAAGTTTTAAATAAGTTTAAGGCAGTAAATGTCAGTATAACCTCACCATGTAAATACCATGTTTTATTCCATGTTTTTTGTTTCAAGAGGTGTAATATGAGAAGAGGCTGGGTAGCAGATCATTGGGAAGCTTTGGCAGATCCTTGGCTAAAGGCGAACTAGCCCAAAATATTTTTGTACTCTGTAAGTTAATGAGCTATACATAAACATGTTTGTGTAGTATATGAGACAGTAGTTGGTGTAAGGCTAGTTTACTTGGATATATGTTGAATGTGTATTTTTGCTGCTAAAACAAGCCTTCTGTTATTTTATCATTTACAATCATACAAAAAAATAACAGTGCTGTGTACACCAGCTGTGATCTTTCTGCGTTGTGGTGTTGAATATTTTTCTCTAACACTGAACACGCTTCATGTATGCCCTGTCCCTCTCAGCATGTGTTATCTCATTTCCCCGCATGCGAGTAGACGTGGCTGGGTCTCTGACCATCCTGTTGCTACCTCTGTCCGCTCAAAATACTCTACAAATGCCTCCAGGTCGTCTTCTGGTCTCATCTTCGTGAACATGGCTTGGGGACTTGGCTTGGGCGGTGGTCGGGGTTGCTTCGGTAGAATCCGCCTGGTGTTGGAACGGGGTATCAAGCTCCGTAGCACCTGTCAATAGTCTGCTTGATCTTGCAGGAGGGAACTGGAAGCACTGCACCTATTGCTGGCACAGCCCAAGCAGAGTCTGATTTTGATTTTGGTGGATGCTGACAAGGGTCTTGATAAATTCAGCGAAGGGCGAGGACTCCATGATGGCATATCTTACTTAGAATCCCGGGTTTCGGCACCACTGTAACACAGTCCGTTTTAGGTGTGGAAAGGAGGAAGTAGGAGCCGGCTTAAACATTCCACAGTTAATGGAAAAACTTTTAACAGGAACATTTTTCCACAGTTAATGTATCCTACAATTTATTATATTATTATTATTATTAGGCTATTATAATGAAAAGGCATTTAAAAGACATATTTTACGGGACTGAAGGGGAAGATCTATCTAAATACCCCGGTGGGGTATTTAGTTGTATTTAAATCTCTCCATAACCAGGCGCCCCAGTAATTATCAGACTTGGCGCAGTATTTATTAGACTTGCTGCACTAGATCAGGTGAATTTGATTTGTGTTCCCAGGTCTAAACTTAAGAATATTGATGATTGTGCCTTTGCTGTTGCTGGACCTAAATTATGGAACAGTCTTCCGGCACATATTAGAACTACCTTAACTAGGCTTTCAGCTTTTAAAATTAACTTAAAACGTATATATTTTCCTTGGCTTTTAGACCATTTCTCTTTTTATCTTTGTAAGTTTATTGTTATTATCAAAATCAAATATCAAATCACTTTATTGTCACACTACCATGTACACAAGTGCAACAGTAGGTGAAAGTCTTGTGTGCAGTTCCGAGCAACGTAGCATTCATGACAGTGACGAGACTTATACCAATTACAATAAACAACATATTTACACAACACAATTTACATATCAAATGTACACATAATTACACAAACACAACACAATAACAATATACAATGTACAGTAAACAATACACACAATATAGAATACACATACAATAAAATTTAAAAATAAAAGAGTATATAAAAAATATATATACAGTAGTTGTATTTTGGAGAATATATTTGACAGTCCAGTGTGAGATTAATAAAGTGCAGTGCTGATAATTGATCGGGAGAGATCAAGTGTTCAAAAGTTTGATTGCTTGGGGGAAGAAGCTGTCATGTTTTCGGCTGGTGTGGGTCCTGATGCTGCAATACCGCCTACCTGATGGTAGCAGTGAGAGAAGCCCATGACTTGGGTGGCTTGAGTCTCTGATGATCCTCTGAGCTTTGTAATGTATGTATGTATGTATATACAGTCAGGTCCATAAATATTGGGACATCGACACAATTCTAATCTTTTTGGCTCTATACACCACCACAATGGATTTGAAATGAAACAAACAAGATGTGCTTTAACTGCAGACTTTCAGCTTTAATTTGAGTGTATTTACATCCAAATCAGGTGAACGGTGTAGGAATTACAACAGTTTGTATATGTGCCTCCCACTTTTTAAGGGTCCAAAAGTAAAAGTAATGGGACAATTGACTGCTCAGCTGTTCCATGGCCAGGTGTGTGTTATTCCCTCATTATCCCATTTACAAGGAGCAGATAAAAGGTCCAGAGTTCATTTCAAGTGTGCTATTTGCATTTGGAATCTGTTGCTGTCAACTCTCAATATGAGATCCAAAGAGCTGTCACTATCAGTGAAGCAAGCCATCATTAGGCTGAAAAATCAAAACAAACCCATCAGAGAGATAGCAAAAACATTAGGTGTGGCCAAATCAACTGTTTGGAACATTCTTAAAAAGAAAGAACGCACCGGTGAGCTCAGCAACACCAAAAGGAAAACAACTGTGGTGGATGACCGAAGAATTCTTTCCCTGGTGAAGAAAACACCCTTCACAACAGTTGGCCAGATCAAGAACACTCTCCAGGAGGTAGGTGTATGTGTGTCAAAGTCAACAATCAAGAGAAGACTTCATCAGAGTGAATACAGAGGGTTCACCACAAGATGTAAACCATTGGTGAGCCTCAAAAACAGGAAGGCCAGATTAGAGTTTGCCGAACAACATCTAAAAAAGCCTTCACAGTTCTGGAACAAAATCCTATGGACAGATGAGACAAAGATCAACTTTTACCAGAGTGATGGGAAGAGAAGAGTATGGAGAAGGAAAGGAACTGCTCATGAGCCAAAGCATACCACCTCATCATTGAAGCATGGTGGTGGTAGTGTCACGGCGTGGGCATGTATGGCTGCCAATGGAACTGGTTCTCTTGTATTTATTGATGATGTGACTGCTGACAAAAGCAACAGGATGAATTCTGAAGTGTTTCGGGCAATATTATCTGCTCATATTCAGCCAAATGCTTCAGAACTTATTGGACGGCGCTTCACAGTACAGATGGACAATGACCCGAAGCATACTGCGAAAGCAACCAAAGAGTTTTTTAAGGGAAAGAAGTGGAATGTTATGCAATGGCCAAGTCAGTTACCTGACCTGAATCCGAATGAGCATGCATTTCACTTGCTGAAGACAAAACTGAAGGGAAAATGCCCCAAGAACAAGCAGGAACTGAACTGACAGTTGCAGTAGAGGCCTGGCAGAGCATCACCAGGGATGAAACCCAGCGTCTGGTGATGTCTATGCATTCCAGACTTCAGGCTGTAATTGACTGCAAAGGATTTGCAACCAAGTATTAAAAAGTGAAAGTTTGATTTATTATTGTTAATCCGTCCCATTACTTTTGGTCCCTTAAAAAGTAGGAGGCACATATACAAACTGTTGTAATTCCTACACCGTTCACCTGATTTGGATGTAAATACCCTCAAATTAAAGTTGAAAGTCTGCAGTTAAAGCACATCTTGTTAGTTTCATTTCAAATCCATTGTGGTGGTGTATAGAGCCAAAAAGATTAGAATTGTGTCGATGTCCCAATATTTATGGACCTGACTGTATATATATATGTATATATGTATATTTATATATGTGTGTGTGTGTGTGTGTGTGTGTGTGTGTGTGTATATATATATATATATATATATATATATACATACACATATACACATATATACATACATATATATATGTATGTATACACTCACCTAAAGGATTATTAGGAACACCTGTTCAATTTCTCATTAATGCAATTATCTAATCAACCAATCACATGGCAGTTGCTTCAATGCATTTAGGGGTGTGGTCCTGGTCAAGACAATCTCCTGAACTCCAAACTGAATGTCAGAATGGGAAAGAAAGGTGATTTAAGCAATTTTGAGCGTGGCATGGTTGTTGGTGCCAGACGGGCCGGTCTGAGTATTTCACAATCTGCTCAGTTACTGGGATTTTCACGCACAACCATTTCTAGGGTTTACAAAGAATGGTGTGAAAAGGGAAAAACATCCAGTATGCGGCAGTCCTGTGGGCGAAAATGCCTTGTTGATGCTAGAGGTCAGAGGAGAATGGGCCGAGTGATTCAAGCTGATAGAAGAGCAACTTTGCCTGAAATAACCACTCGTTACAACCGAAATATGCAGCAAAGCATTTGTGAAGCCACAACACGCACAACCTTGAGGGATGGGCTACAACAGCAGAAGACCCCACCGGGTACCACTCATCTCCACTACAAATAGGAAAAAGAGGCTACAATTTGCAAGAGCTCACCAAAATTGGACAGTTGAAGACTGGAAAAATGTTGCCTGGTCTGATGAGTCTCGATTTCTGTTGAGACATTCAGATGGTAGAGTCAGAATTTGGCGTAAACAGAATGAGAACATGGATCCATCATGCCTTGTTACCACTGTGCAGGCTGGTGGTGGTGGTGTAATGGTGTGGGGGATGTTTTCTTGGCACACTTTAGGCCCCTTAGTGCCAATTGGGCATCGTTTAAATGCCATGGCCTACCTAAGCATTGTTTCTGACCAAGTCCATCCCTTTATGGCCACCATGTACCCATCCTCTGATGGCTACTTCCAGCAGGATAATACACCATGTCACAAAGCTTGAATCATTTCAAATTGGTTTCTTGAACATGACAATGAGTTCACTGTACTAAAATGGCCCCCACAGTCACCAGATCTCAACCCAATAGAGCATCTTTGGGATGTGGTGGAACCTGAGCTTCGTGCCCTGGATGTGCATCCCACAAATCTCCATCAACTGCAAGATGCTATCCTATCAATATAGGCTAACATTTCTAAAGAATGCTTTCAGCACCTTGTTGAATCAATGCCACGTAGAATTAAGGCAGTTCTGAAGGCGAAAGGGGGTCAAACACAGTATTAGTATGGTGTTCCTAATAATCCTTTAGGTGAGTGTATATATATGCCGTTCAAAAGTTTGGGGTCAATTGACTGACATTTTTCTTAACCTTTCGATCTTAAGGCGTATGCTTAAATGTTTTGTAGACAAAAATATAATTGTGCATAATAATATAATATAATCAGGTTTGAGTGACAGATAGCCTGATCAGCACGCAGCCCAACACACACGCATGGTGTGAAGAATTTTGTTTCCTGATCAAGCACTCTTCATTGTCCTCAGAGCATGCCATGGAATATCAGCACCCCTTAATTCCCCACTTTAATCACACACCTGTAATAAAGAGCCCTCCGGGATAACTTAACTGCCATTTCATATCTGTGCCTCATTCATCCTGCCACAGTTGTGGAGAATGCTGGCATTAAAAAAAAAGGTGAGGACAGACAATTACATTCATACAGATTTCGTTTTTTTCCCAACTACAGGTACAGCTCTCTCATAGGAAATGGATGAAGTCTTGCGGCAGCTCACCACCACTTCCCTCTGCCAGCAGCAGCTCGTCGAACATATGGCCACCTGGCAAGAGTGGGCAGCGCGTGAGCTGGTGTGCAGTGATTGGATTGGCCATTCAAGCCGAGGAGAGCCACCCTCGCCAGCTTCGGTGCCACGCACCCATTCTCCGATCCCTGTGCCAGCGGATATGTCTTAGTCCTGTTCACTGTAATGTATAGTTGTGTATTTTGCTGTGTTGTAGAACCACAATGATCATCTAATGTTTTTTATCTTAAGTGTTAGCTAATTGTCACCATCGTTGAGTTTTGTAAGTTGATATCTTGCATGCCTGACTGACAACACAGTATTAAAAGTTTTTGAGTATTAAACCAAACATATTATAGCACAGCATTGCAAGCATCACTTCCTCATTGTTCACTTAAAATTACCATATTTATTTACTTTAAAATGCATCATTTAGTGCAGACTACAGGTCTGTTGTTTTTATTATGTACAAATATGAAATTCCATATTTTTAAATATAAACTATGGGTATTTCCACAAGTAATGACATATATCAAGAATTAACATCTTTACTAATGTAAACCTAATTACTGATATAAAAAATTAGCATTTTCAATAGTATTTTTTTTTACGTTGCTGATATCAGGAATAAGCATTTTTTAATCCCCTTTTCTCCCCAATTTTTCTTGGTCCTCATTTTGGTGCAGCAGCTCAAATCTCAGATGCTTCTGCGGAGACTTGGCATGTTTGGAGGCTAACGCTATTACCTAGCACTCAGCCTTTGAAACGAGACACAGCTCAAGTGTTAATTCAGTAATTAAACACGACTTTGTTTCCAGGCGGATTGAGACATTTCATGAGTAATGATTACATTTTTTTATATCAAGAATCAACTTTTTTACTAGTGTAAACAGAATTACTGATATCAAAAATAAGCATTTTTACTAGAAGTTAACAGTAATTCTGCTTATGTAAATAATTAGCATTTTAATTAGTGAAAATTGAATTACAGATATCGAGAATTCCTGCTCATGATTAAAAGTTAATTCGGTTTACCATATCCCAGCACTCCATGTGGAGTTATGTGGAAGAGAAAGTTAGACAACTGTTCTTCTATGACATTACAGGAAGAGGCTGTGTATCTCAGTCATTTTGAAGTGAAGCATCAATGGAGTCAGTAGAGGAAATATGTGTGCGTGTCTATGTGTGGGTCGGGGTTCTCATTCAGATTCGAAGGAACCTACTGAGCCCTGATTGTTGGACTGGGGGAGTTATGTCAAACGAGTGATACAGTTTATGCTTAGTACTTCCCTTGCATCCCCAGGCAGCCGCCACTCTTCAAATGCAAACGCGTTTCTCTGTCATCGCCCACATTGCAGACTTTCTTCTTAGGACACTATGCTGCTAAGTATACCAGAAACACACTGAACATCAGATTATATGCTGCAATGCTGGAAAGGGATTGGTGTATTAGGACAGAGTGATCTCATTTGTAATTTTAGATAATAAACGGTGGTGCATACAAAATTAACATATTGAAAGCATCTAAAACATACCCACAGGGTTGGGGAGTAACAAAATACATGTAACGGGAATATGTATTTACAATACAAAATATAAGTATTATATAACTGTATTCCACTACAGATACAATTTAAATAATTGGTATTTAGAATAAAGTTACATTCAAAAAGTATTTTGATTACTGAAGAGAATATTTTGCATTTTATTGTCATTTATTTCATTTAATATTTAGTCCTTTCAGATGGAAAACATTTATACATATAAATGATGCGATCCAAAGTGCATTTGAACAGTGGTGAAACACTTTCTTATGATGTGTTACATTCATACGAGCAGACAGAGAAGTACGTTTTAAGTAAGTTTGAAGCAGAAGAAATAGAAATAAACCTTGTGTAAATTGTCAGTTCCCCTTCTGTCGCTCTCTCCACGTTGTGTCGGAGAAGCGACACTAGGGGTCTCTCTTGAGTGCCGATATTCACCTCTGACCTATTGAAAAGGGCCAATGAGAGTTGGCAGTCAGTATTTGCATACCCCGCCCCCGCATACGGGTATTTAAGCGGGGCAAATACGTAAGTTTAGTCAGAAAATTTCTTCGGAGCCAATGGTCTGTTTGCAGTCTGCTGCGAGAATACACACCCTGAACGTTCCTGTATCTCTGACGATCTGCCTGCTGTTGGATTTGAAGGCGCACAACAGCGGCTTTCTCCTACTTTGCACGGCGTGCATTGTTGCCCCTGAGTGCTTCGACAGCGCAGACACACACACACACTGTGTATTAAAAGAGTAATTTCCTTTAAAAGAGCAAATTCCTCTAAAAGAGCAAACACAGCGGCGTTGAACGTCCTTCTTAGGACGTGTCTTTTTCAAGATGCCCTTCCGCCCCTGTGTCGTTCCTGGATGCGGTAGAAGCCTCTCCGCTTCAGACGGCCACAGGCGCTGTCTCGTGTGTTTGGGCCGCGATCACACCGAGGCGGCGTTTGTGGATGGTTCATGTTCTCACTGCGAGAACATGACCATGACCACGTTGCGATCGCGGCTTGCTTTTCAACAGAAAGCAAGCCACCCCAGCTGCACCCGCATTGCTCCTTCTTCCCACGGGATTGAGGACGATGCGGTTGGCGCTGGAGGCGATTTGAGGCGGCAGCGGGTGCAGTTTCGCCGGGTAGCCCCCACGAACCTCCCGTTCCCGACCGCTCGCTGGTCCCGTCCATGCCTGCGGCGATAGCAGCTTCGCCTCACGGCCTGGCTGTCTATCCTCCGAGTCGAAGCAGATGAGCTCACCGCTGCATCGGAGAGTGCGGTGTCTGATGCCGAGGACTCACCTGGACCGCCGCCTGGGCCAGCAGGCCCAGGCTGAGGCCGGCGCTCAGATGTCCGACATGCTTTCCGGGCCGCCGTGGCGTGGGGTTGGATTGGAACCCTCCGTCCTCCCCACAGCCTTGCGGTTGGATGATTGGTTCCTGGGGGCAGCGCGCGTTCGCGGCCTCGCATCCCCGGTCCCGTTTTCCGGAGGTGCATGATGAGCTGGCGTCTACGTTGAGAGCCCGCTCTCCGCTCGTCTAGGTGCCACCCGCTCCACTCTCTCCACCCTCGGCGGCGAGGCGCCACGGATACTGGCGCGATTCCCCAGGTCGATAGGGCAGTAGCGTACCATCTATGCCCCGGTAGCCCTACCTCCTGGCGTGGTCGCCCCGTACTCCCATCCAAGCCCTGTAGGACAACATCCTCGCTCAACGCGAAGGCCTACAGTGCGGCTGGACGCGCTGCCTCCGCCTTGCATGCGATGGCCCTCCTGCAAGTCCACCAGGCCAAAGTCTCAGAAACATGCACGGAGGTGGACCTGATCCTGATGTGCTGCAGGAACTGCGCTCAGCGACCGACCTCGCCCTGAGAGCGACGAAGGCCACAGCGCAGGCACTCGGACAGACGATGGCCACCCTAGTGGTCCAGGAACGCCATCTTTGGCTCAATCTGGTCGAGATGCGTGAGGCTGATAAAAAACGCTTCCTGGACGCACCTCTCTCCCAGATTGGCCTTTTCGGTGACACCGTCGAGGACTTCGCCCAACAGTTCTCCGCGGTGAAGAAGCAGACGGAGGCCATCTCTCACATCATGCCCCGCCGCAGACCTGCCGCTCACGGGCCCTGCCCGTCTGCCCGCCGAGGCGTCCCCTCGTGAAGAAACCAGCTCTTGCTCCGCCTCAACCCGCACCCGCGCAGGCGGCGACGCCCCTGTCTCCACGAACCCCCTCTAGGACCCGGAAGGCTCCCAAGCGTTCCTGAGACAGCCGACCCAGAGCCGAAGACGTTAGCTCCGAGGTGGTAAGACCGCTCCGTCCCCGGTGGAGGGCCGGGAGGAGAATCCTTTGTTTTTTCATATGCCACACCCCCTGACGGGGGCTGTGGTACCCACATTCTCAATAAAAGAGCTATTTCCTTTGCCTCTGGGTCACCTGGCCCGCAAATACCGTTCTCACGGCAATCTGCTTTCAGATTACGACTGTCCCGGTACACCGGACTCGGCGATCCTGCCTTCCGCCTGCCCACGACTGTCCCCCGGCCAGCCGGTTCGGACGAGTCCAGAGGACGCCAGCATCAGACCTCCTCCTCAGTCACGAACCCGCCCCCTGCCGGGTGCGCGGAGCAAGTTAAGTGCTTTGAGTCTATTCTCAGCACCGCAGCCTCAGGCCGCAACGAAGCCACCCGACGCTGCATTACCTGTTCCGCCCCGCTGCGAGGCCCCGCTGGGTACATCCAAAATACTCGTCCCTTTGGTGCCCCTAGTGCAGAGCTGGGAAACGTGGCTTTCGCTTCCCAACGCATCACGCTGGCTGCACTGGACCATTCGACTCGGTTACGCAATTCAGTTTACCCACTCCCGCCCCCTTCAGGGGCGTCCGCTTTTCCGAAGTACACGGCGAGCATGCCAGTTCCCTGCGCACGGAAATCGCGACCCTCTTAGCCAAGGGCGCGGTGGAGCCCGTCCCTCCAACCGAAATGAGGAAGGGTTTCTACAGCCCTTACTTCATTGTACCCAAGAAAGGTGGCGGCCTACGACCAATCCTGGACCTGCGAGTTTTCAATCGGGCCTTGTTAAAACTCCCGTTCAAAATGCTCACGCAGAGAAATATTCTGGCTGGCGTTCAGCATCTGGATTGGTTTCGCAGCGGTAAACCTGAAGGACGCGTACTTCCACGTCTCAATTCTGCCACGACACCGACCCTTCTTACGGTTCGCGTTTGGCGGCCAGGCGTTTCAGTACAAAGTCCTCCCCTTCGGCCTGTCTCTGTCCCCTCGCGTCTTCACGAAGGTCGCAGAGGCGGCCCTTGCCCCGCTACGAGTAGCCGGGATCCGCATTCGCAACTACCTCAATGACTGGCTCATCCTAGCACACTCTCGAGAGTTACTATGCACACACAGAGACCAGGTGCTCCGGCACCTCAGCCGCTTGGGGCTTCAGCTCAACTGGAAAAAGAGCAAGCTCACTCTGGTCCAGAGCATCTCTTTTCTCGGGTTGGAGTTAGACTCAGTCTCAATGACAGCACGTCTCATGAGCGAGCGTGCTCAGTCGGTGCTGGACTGCCTCGCTTCCTTCAAGCCAGGCACAGAGGTCCCTCTAAAAATTTCCAGAGGCTCCTGGGGAATATGGCGTCCTCCGTGGCGGTCGCGCCGCTGGGGTTGATGCATATGACCACTCCAGCACTGGCTCCAGACTCGAGTCCCGAGACAAGCATGGCACCATGGCATGCATCGGGTAAGGATCACCCCCGCCTGCCTCAAAACACTCTGACCCTGGACAGACCTCTGCTTTTAACGGGCAGGGGTGCCCCTGCAGCAGGTGTCCCGACGCGTTCTTGTCACAACCGACGCCTCCCGGTCCGGGTGGGGTGCCGTGTGCAGCGGGCATGCAGCAGCGGGCCGTTGGAAAGGGGCCCCGCTGCGTTGGCACATCAACTGCCTGGAGTTGCTGACCGTCCTTCTTGCTCTCAGGAAGTTCCACCCGTTAGTTCGGGACAGACATGTCCTCGTGAGATCGGACAGCACCACAGTGGTGGCGTACATAAACCGCCAAGGCGGCGTACGCTTCTGCCACATGTCACGACTAAAGTCGCTGCGTGCCACTCACATCCCTGGCAAGCTCAACGTCGTAGCGGACGCGCTATCATGACAACGCCTGCCCGGCGGGGAGTGGAGGCTTCACCCCCAGTCGGTCCAGCTGATTTGGGAACGGTTTGGCAAGGCCCAGGTAGACCTGTTCGCCACCCAGGAAACCTCCCACTGCCCGCTCTGGTACGCCCTAACAGAGGCTCCCCTCGGGACAGATGCGCTGGCACACAGCTGGTCCTCGGGGCTGCGCAAGTACGCATTTCCCCCAGTGAGCCTTCTTGCACCGGTGCTGTGCAAGGTCAGGGAGGACGAGGAGCAAGTCACGTTGGTGGCCCCCTACTGGCCCACTCAGACTTGGTTCTCGGAACTCAGGCTCCTCGCGACAGCTCCTCCCTGGCGAATTCCTCTGAGAAAGGACCTCCTCTCTCAGGGACGGAGCACGCTCTGGCACCCGCGCCCAGACCTCTGGAACCTCCACGTCTGGTCCCTGGACGGGACGCGGAAGAGCTAGCCGGCTTACCGGCGACCGTTGTGAATACAATCAACCAAGCCAGAGCCCCCTCTACCTTGCTTGTTCGCAGATTGGTGTTCTTCCCGAGCCGAAGACCTGCAGAGATGCGCGATTAGGTCAGTGCTTCTGTTCCTACAGGAGAGGCTGGACAGGAGGCTGTCCCCGTCCACCCTCAAGGTGTATGTTGCCGCTATTGCCGCCCACCATGATCCTGTAGACGGCAAGTCTTTGGGCAAGCACGACCTGATCCTCAGGTTCCTGAGAGGTGCCCGGAGGTTGAATCCCTCCCGGCCAGGCCTAGTTCCCTCCTGGGATCTCTCGGTAGTCTTGGCAGGACTCCAGAGACCTCCCTTCGAGCCGCTTGAATCAATTGGACTCAGGGCCCTCTCTCTTAAGACGGCCCTGCTGATCGTGCTCACCTCTATCAAGAGGGTCGGGGACCTGCAAGCGTTCTCTGTCAGCGACACTTGCCTGGAGTTCGGTCCGGCAGATATGTCTGTGATCCTAAGACCGCGACCGGGCTATGTGCCCAAGGTTCCTACCACACCCTTCCGAGATCAGGTAGTGAACCTGCAAGCGCTGCCCCGGGAGGAGGCAGACCCAGCCCTTGCGTTGCTATATCCAGTGCACACCCTGCGCATTTACCTGGACCGGACACAGAGCACCAGACGCTCTGAGCAGCTCTTTGTCTGCTTTGGGGGACGGCAGAAAGGGAATGCCGTCCCCCAAAGCTTTTCCACTTTTCCTCCCCAAGAAAAAGGGCAGGTGTGGTCTCCGCAGGGTCTGGGTAAGACCCCCTTCCCTATATGCGTGTAAGGGCCCCGGCCGTGATTGCTCTATGCGAGAAACATAGAGAGAAAAGAAGGCCCAGCCAGGCTGGCCCGTTCCCATGTTGGCAAACATCGCCTTGTTCCCCTCCCAGGGTAACTAGAAGGGTTCCGATGTTCTTATGGGGCATTGGGGAAGGGTACGTGCAGCCAGGTAAAGCAGACGATGCGCGGCACTGGATGAAATCCCTGCCCGCCTCTGTATCGGCGGTTGACGTACACGGTTCAGAGCATGGCAAGATTGGAATGGGTCCCCTAGTGTCGCTTCTCCGACACAACGTGGAGAGAGGGACAGAAGGGGAACGTTTGGTTACGTATGTAACCTCCGTTCCCCGAGGGAGGGAACGACACGTTGTGTCTTTCCTCTGCCATGTCGTTGAACCGAGCCACTGTTGTGGCCGGACCATTCCGGCTCCTCTGAAAAATCCTGACTAAATTTCCGTATTTGCCCCGCTTAAATACCCGTATGCAAATACTCACTGCCAACTCTCATTGGCCCTTTTCAATAGGTCAGAGGTGAATATCGGCGCTTAAGAGAGACCCCTCGTGTCGCTTCTCCGACACAACGTGTCGTTCCCTCCCTCGGGGAACGGAGGTTACATACGTAACCAAACGTTTTATGCTTATCTAAAATGCTATTTATATAAGCATTAAGTAGTAGAATTAAGTAGTAGTAGTTTAATTTTTTTTTTCAAATTGTCATAATACATTTTCATGTTATAATGTCCTATACGTACGTTGTTATCAGTTGAATGCCACTTTGATGAATAAAAGTACCAATTTCATTCCATAAGAGCAAAATCTGTACATCGTTCCAAACTTTTGGCCGCCAGTGTGTGTGTATGTATGTGTATATATATATATATATATATATATATACAGCCGTGGCCAAAAGTATTGGCAGTGACATACATTTTGTGTTTTGCAAAGTTTGCTGCTTCAGTATTTGTAGATTGTTTTTTCACATGTTTCTATGGTATTCTGGAATTCAATGATAAGCATTTCATAAGATTTAAAGGCTTTTATTGGCAAAAACATTCAATATATGCAAAGAGTCAATATTTACAGTGTTGACCCTTGTTCTTCGTAACCTCTGCAATTCGCTCTGGCATGCTGGATATCAGCTTCTGGGCCAAATCCTGACTGATAGCTATCCATTCTTGCCTTATTAGTGCTCGGAGATGATCACAATTTGTGGGCTTCTGCTTGTCCACTCGCCTTTTGAGGACTGACCACATGTTCTCTATCTAGATCTAATCTATGGGATTTAGATCTGGGGGGTTGCCTGGCCATGGATCCAAAATTTCAATGTAATGATCTCCGAGCCACTTCATTATCACTCTTGCCTTGTGATATGTTGCTCCATCATGCTGGAAGATGCATGGATCATCACCAAATTGCTCCTGGATCGTTGGGAGAAGTTGCTCTTGCAGGACATTTTGATACCATTCTTTATTCATGGCAGTGTTTTTGGGCAGAATTGTGAGAGAGCCCACTCCCTTGGATGAAAAGCAACCACACACATGGATGGTCTCAAGATGCTTCACTGTTGGCACGACACAGGACTCATGGTAGCTTTCACCTTTTCTTCTCCGGACTATTAATTTTCCAGATGTCCCAAACAGTCGGAAGGGGGCTTAATTTGAAAATACCTTTGCACCAGTATTCTGTTGTCCAATCCTTGTACTTCCTGCAGAATTTCAGCCTGACCTTGATGTTTTTCTTGGAGAAGTGCACTGTAAAAACCCAACTTGACAAAAGTTTAAATGACTGGTTTTGTTGTGTTGGCTCAGCAAAAACATGCATACTGTATAATTGTATAATAATATAGTTGTACAATAATAACAAATTATTATTAGTAGTAGTATATTGTGTACAGCATTATGGATCTTAATTTGGCAGAAATCTGTGGGAGGATTTTTACTGTGAAGCTTCGTTAACAACAGGAGTGAGCTCCAATGCTCTCAAAACAGAACACAATTAGCGCGTGTGGACTTTATTGGATTGTTATATTTAAAACCATACATTTAAAAAAATGTATCAGCATGTTTTCCAATAAACAACGGCATAATTTTCTCTCGCGCTAAACCACGGCCTCAGTACGTGACCGTTGTGCATTCTTATAATAAATACGTTTTTGTCTTTTGTTGCGTTGGATTTGCTGCACAATTAAATTGCATTTGGAAGTCATGCATATGATTCTGGAGCCTCGCTAGCCAGATTACCTGACTTTCCATCTGTTAATAATGTACTGACAGTTGAAGATTGCTTTATAGAAGATTCCGAGGAGATAATGATTATTGATAATATAGGTGAGTTTCATTGCTGTGCAGTAGTTGCCATACACTAAAAAAATTAAGTAGAAGAAAACATTTATTGATTAGGTTCATAAAATGCAAATTAATGAATTAACTATGAAATAGATTTTCACATTTGAGTATTTTCTTAATACAGATCTACCTGAAGTGTAGAGCACACTTCATGCAGTGTAGGTACTGTAAATGCACCTGTGCCATTCAAAATCTGCTGCTGAGACACTACAGGCTCAAGCATTGGCACCCAGGCTGACGTGTAGCATTGTTGTCCCTGTTCTCCGAGTGTGTCTGCACTTTCAATACACCAGGTGCGTTGAAAACTCATCTACATAGGGTCCACACAAATTCTGATAAAAGTGCAGTGCAAAAACTCCCTTGCTCACATCAGTGGTCTGTGTGTCCTTGATAGAAGCTAGACCAAAATGGAAACTACATTCCCTCTTAGAGGAAATCAATAGTCAATGAGCAGCCCTTGGTCTCTGTCATCAAGGAAAGATGGCCTGGCCTCTTTTTGTATAGGAGCAAGTAAGTTACATTTTGTCTGTACATACTTTTGTCATATCTTTGTTGACTTGAATGTTCACAGATATTTTTTCTCTTTCACTCCCTCGGGTTTGCGCACAGTTTTAAAGGATCACTTGAGTGGTCCTCAAAGCAGTTTTCATGACATCTCTTAACAAACAGAGCAATACCCTTATCAAAATGTATTGCGTTAAGATCTTGCAGATGATATCAAAATTATCCTGGACTATTTTGATGAACAGGTATGATTCCTATACTTATGAATCCCATGGAATTAGTGGTTGTATCTGTAAAAACTGCTGTTCACTTTAGATTCTAACTCTGGTTCGGAGTAATTGAACAGTTACAGGATGTCCGGTTAGAACATTAAGTCTCACACCAGGGTGTACTTGTAGATGATTTATTGTGTGTGGTTAATTAGTTGCATGCACACATATAATCCACAAATTCCTTAGCTGGCAACACTTCTGACTAATTTAACTATTATTCACTATTAAAAAGCACATATACACAAATTGGAAGAGTTCATTTCTGAAGGGTGGCCTTTTTTACAGTATCTATCTATCTATCTATCTATCTATCTATCTATCTATCTATCTATCTATCTATCTATATATATATATATATATATATATATATATATATATATATATATATATATATATATATATATATATAATATTTTATTTGTCCCTACATTACTTTATCTTTTTAAGCTTTTTGTAGTCCATTTTGTGGAGTTTTTGCCCTGAGCCCCCCTTCATTTCTGACCCTTTGCCCATCCTAATACATTTTCAGTGACACTCAATTGTGATCTGCAAGGAATCATGCAGAAGTAAATCATAATTAAAATTATTTATTTCTCTCCTACAGACCACAGCTCCCACAAGGAGCGTGACGCAATATCCAAGACTTGTCTGGTAGGTTTTCAACTTTTGTTCATCTCATATTTTCATTAATCTCCATTCTTTTATGAAATGTGTGGTTATATTTAATTAAGGTGCTGAGATGGTTTTCATGTGGCTCATTTTCATTGTGTTTACATCAGGTTAGCACATAATGTGCCATGTTTTGTTTGCAAGAGTTTATTTGAGCATTGATTTTTCTATTTAAACTTATGCACAACCATTTTTTATTACATTTATATAATTCTTAGCACACTGATTTAGAGGAGACTTACACAAGAGGAGAGAAACTGGGCACAGGCAACAAAGAGATGTCTATACTTCAGCATCATCCTGGAGGACACTGTGGTCATGGAGGACCTATCTGACTTTCCCACTGCTTTCATGTTACTGTTTGGACTTCTCTATGTGCTAAATATTGAGTTTCCAAAAGGACTAAAATACACATTTGAGGCAGTGCAGAACATCTTTGTGGGATTGGGAGAAAAGTGCACCAACAGAGTTCAGTCCCTGAAGAATAAGATTTTCGCTGTATAGGGAGTTTAAGATGCTTTGAGTATTTTTAGACACTTTTATTGTATACCTTTGGCATAATAATGTTTTGTTTGGATGTCACTGTATATTGTGTACTGGTGCATTTCGAATTTTTAAGACATATTCTTGAGTTTAGCGCAATTAAAAAAAAAAATATAATTCTTCCTGTGAGAAATATTTAAAGGCATAGTTTACCCAAAAAGGATAATTCATCATCATTTACTTTGTTCTATCTCAAACTTATGACTGAATTTCTTCCCTAGAACACAAAAAGAATATAAATGTTTTATATAAATGTAATCCATATGACTCTAGTAATTTAATCCATGTCTTCTGAAGCAATACAATCAGATGTCAAGTTTTATAATGAATTAGGAGTAACGTTTTGATCTGTTTCTGATTGTATTGCTTCAGAAGACACAGATTAAACCACAGGAGCTGTATGTTTTGTGTGTGTGTTCCACAGAAGACAGGAAGTTATAGTTTGAGACATAAGGGAGTAAATTATAAGGTAATTATTTTTGGGTGAGCCATACCTTTAGGATAAATTTTAATTGTCATGATGATGGCTAATTAAAATTGCATTTAATTGCCTTCAACAGGCTGGTGAAAACATTCTTAAATTGCTCTTTGGAGTAAGTGTTTTGTTAACATTGTCGCACTGTTTTCAGTTTTTGACTTGGGCAATGGTATTGTAGTTTCCAGTCGTAATGTATTATTACTTAGTACCAATTTCCATTTTTTTGTTCCCTCAACTTCAGACATTTGAGTTCTACAGACAAAATGTTTTGTATTGGCACAACTTAAAAAAGTTTGTTATAGAATAGTTGCACCTCATCGTTATAGAATTGTTAGAAAACTAACAATCTTAAGTTAACTCAACTAAATATTTTTTGTATCACTGGCAACTTTAAGTCAGTATAACTGTTATTTACAAAAGTTGAGTAAACAAGAAAAAGCTAGGGGAAATTGGTACTAAGATTTTTTGTTGTTGTAATGGGTTAATTTTTTTTTTACAGTGTGGTTTCTTTGCTACCCTTCTTGACACCAGGCCATTGTCCAAAAGTCTTCGCCTCACTGTACGTTGAGATGCACTCACACCAACCTGCTGCCAATATTGAGCGAGCTCTGCACTGGTGGTGACACGATTCCATAGCAGACTCCTCAGGAGGAGACAGTCCTGGTGCTTGCTGGACACTCTGGGATGTCCTGAAGCCTTCTTCGCCGCAGTTGAACCTCTCTCCTTGAAATTCTTGATGATCCGGTAAATGGTTCCAGGTGCAATATTCTTTGCAGCAATTTCCTTGCATGTGAGGCCATTTTGATGCATATCGATGATGGCTGCACATCTTTCTTTAGAGGTAACATTGCTAACAAGAACACAATGATTAGAAGCACTTCTTCACCTCTTTTATAGCAATCAGTCTGCTCTTGTAATCCAATCAGAATGCTAGAGTGATTTCACCTGACTAGCACTCGTTGTAAGATATTTGGTATGCTAAATTGAGAAGGGAACCGTTAAAGTGTTCGTCTTCTCACACCAATATATGTTAGGGAATTTAGGGTCTTGAAATATGTGAGCTATGAACTAAATTAAACTGTCTGTATTCTACATTAATATGTAATGAAATATATAATGGAATTAGTTGGGTTCGACAACAATTATAAATTAGATAAATGACAAATAACTAGATTATATGTCTGAATAAAATTCTCCACCAATGCAACATCTCGTTGTATCCGCTCACAATTTCTACTGTAAGGAATTAGCTTTAATAATTCCCTTATTGGAGTAATATTATTCTCATGGCTTATTGAAAATAATATCACATGTATTTAGGTACAGCTTTGAAGCGAAATCTTTTAGAAACAGGGATGAGATTATTTAAAAAATATACCACAGTCAAATCATCTTTGAATACAGACAAACTTTATTGCTATTCTAAACATAAATATAATCTAACACATATATACAGGTTGGTGAGAAGAGTGACAGAATGTAATAAATGATCAATACAGTGAAAATTAACTTTATGGAGTCTGTTGACAATCCCTTAAGAACCATTCCTTAATTGAGTCTACATCAATTTGCTATCGGATTACCCAAAGTATTCAACTAATACACCAGCACTTTGAGCACAATATTGGAGATGTACTTGCATGTCATGGTGTTTTCTTGCGTTTTTTTGTTGCTTGGTTCTTGGGTCTTGGTCGAAAGTTCATTCCGTCAATGTTTTGGACCTCTGTAAGATCAGGTAGTTATTGTCTATATGAATGATGAGGTTGGCTTTGAATCAAGGCCTTCTCATGGAGGCTCCACGACTCCCGTTGGATATGTGGACCAGAGAGAGTGAGAGGCTTCCTTTGGACTTCGAGTCCCGAGCTTCCTTGGACCTCACGTGGCATGGATCTGGTTCCGAAGAGATCCAGAGAAGACCACGAGGGAAGAGCCAGAGCAGAGAGTGCTGAAGGGAAGAGACAATAGAAGCGAGGAGAGCGTGTTCTTCCTGTTTGGAAACATTAGAACTGAAATTGGCCGCATCCCCAAAAGGTGTCCTCCACCAATCAGAAGTGACTTTTCAGAGTCACATGGTCAACTGGGCTGTCTTTTTCGACAGTTGATTTTATGGTCCTTTGTTTCAGATTCTTTTACAAAATTCCCGCTCAAAATAGTGCATGTTTAAACATTAACTTTTATATCTTGCAAATGGTACAAGAGGCATGACATTCGTTGACATCAGCTTTCTCTGCATACACCAGCAAACGTTTACATACTAAACATGAAATTTTTTCATTGATATTGTACGTGTAGGTAACAAAACATGAAAATCCCTGGTTACAAATCATACTGGTTAATTACTTGGTTATACAACATGGATAAAACCGTACACACATTTTAAAGAGGTATCAGGCTATAATCATTAATTTGTCAGTTATACAAGTTACCACAGTTCAAAGCAATTTTCAGAATTACATAGCAAGTCTAGGTATTTGTGGCAGGGCGGAGGGCGGGGCCGGGTCGTGATCCTACACACCCAGTCTCGTATTAGGGTAATTATGCCTCCGTGAGGGATAAAGGCTGACTGCAGGGGATCGTGTGGGAGAGAGAGATCATTAGCGGACATGTCAGTCATGTGTGTGTTTATGTTGTCTTTTAAGTTTATCATTAAACTATTATTTATATTGAAAAGCCGGTTCTCGCCTCCTCCTTTCCATTGATCCCTTTACAGTATTGTATAAATCGTGGATTTAAATGCATTCTGTACATTTTAGAAGGTTAAATCGGTGAATACTGTGACTTTGTGTAAAATGTTCCTGGATTAAGATGAAATGTGTTAGTATTAGAGTCGTGCAAGTCTGATGGTCTTTTGGAAACCTTTCAAGGAAACATCTGCTTTAACTCTGTGTGGAAGTTCAGAAGGTCATGCTGAGGGGCCTTTCTGACCAATGACCCTTTTTGCTTTAAATTAGGTTGTTTAGAGTGTCTTGACTATTTTATTGTCCAAAGACAGGCCTTCAGTAGGACTGTTGATGCTTGGTCTGTTAATTTATGATGTTGAGGAATCCCAGAATTAGAAAGGTTGGGTTTTTCCTAGATTCAAATCATGTCGTTTAAATTCTTCTGCATGTATAATACTACATCGTTCACACTTTCCCAGGTGTTGCTGATATGATTAGTGAAATTATATTAGCTGGTCATTTTGTGCCTACACAAGGAAAAGGCTTTTACAAGATATGTCCTAAACTTGCCCGTGTTGGTTTGATGTTAGCTCATAATTTTATTTTTGAGCAGCAGCAATGAGAGAAGCCAAAGTGGACTTTAAATAGCCATTGCCAGAGAGTGAACGTAACCTAATCACAGCTCAATCTAGATGGGATTTGTCATGTCCTGTTAGCTGCCCTCTTCTCAAATGGTACTGCTAAAAACATTTTTGGCCCAATATGCTCCAAAATGACATCTTGTTGGCCGGTCAACTCTGCAATTTATGTGTATATGTTTGGAGGGCTGATTGTATGGAGAACAGGCCTGGACTTTCAAGGTTGCCGAGCATCTAAGATTCAGCTCTCTCGAATGTCACTGATTATTTTGTCATCTTATCTGGAGACTTGATATGGAAAATGAAAACCAACTGGATATTTCAGGGTACTCATGAGGATAGTTGTGAATTTAATCATTCATTAAAAATACTAGAAGTGAACAATTTTCATGAGGTTTAGTTCTGTTATCAGTCCTTGTACCCCTGCATTCTTTCGGCAATGTGGTGGATCACCATGCCAATATACTCTGACAGTGTTCCCTTTACAAAAAGCTTCACTATGATGCTGCGCTGCTAAGCGCTACGGGGAACAACCCTAGTTGTGACCGAGCTGAATAATGTGTGTAACACGTCAATGAACACTGACCGGAATTTATAGCCTCGGTTGATGTAATCATTAGATGCACCTGCGGCCAGGCTATAAATGGATACGTCACCAGGTGTCCTCAGAAACTCTTTTTTCAGAGCGATTCTGTGTCTGTGTGTTTTACAAACCCTGTCAAAACTTTCTTTCCTCTGTTAGGAGTTAGAATCAGTTAGGCAGTATGCAGTGAACGTTGTTCTCTTTTCTCTTCTGTTTAGAAAATATTATTATTTATATATATATATATATATATATATATATATATATATATATATCTAAAAAAAGAAAAGAAAAAAAAGAGAATGACTGAAAGCCTCAAACGGTGCATGTTCCCCTCTTCTCGCTCTAATAGCTGAAGAGGACACACATCAGTTTTTGCTCTGTTTGTTTGGGGGAAGAGCGCGCTGCTTTCGCGTTGCAGCAGGGCGGGTGCGAGCACTGCGATTTTCTTTAACAGGCAGAGTGCTTCGCGCTCGCCTTGCTTGCTTCCGGGAGTCAGCACTCCCTTTCTCTCGCTCTCTCCCCAAACCCAGCTGGTACTTCACATGATTTCGAAGCGCGTTCCGACGATTCTTCGGATCATGAGGAGGATCGCGATTCTCTTCTCGCCTCCGAGCTTTCCATCCGCAATAAAAAAAATCTATGGAGGAATTGCTCGATGTTGTTACTCAAGCGGTTGCCAGATTGGACTGGCCACGCGAAAAAGAGACCCCAAACCCTCCAAATTAGGGGATAGATTTTATCTTCCAGTCTAAGAAAGGGAACGCCTCATGAGTCCCTTCCCTTCTTTGATAACCTCCATGAAGAGCTTTTTTGCTCATGGAGGAACCCCTAAAAAAAAAAATATATATATATTATATATATATATATATTTATATATATATATATATATATATATATATATATATATATATATATATATATATATATTCTTCCGTGTTCACATACCCTCGACGTCATTATATTCGAATATCGTGGGTGCTGAGGCACGGGGGTATTCAGTGATGCCGCCGGTCGAAGAGACGCTTGCGGGCTATCTCTCGCCGGGCTCGGCATTGTCACATAAGAAGCCCTCTCTCCCCTCAAAGCCTTGTAGGACAACCTCCACTTTAGTGGGAAGGGCTTATCAAGCAGCAGGTCAGGCTGGTGCTGCTCTGCACACTATGCTGTTTTACAGGCGTACCAAGCTGACCTCCTGGACGACCTGAGTGTGGGTTCTGCGCTTGACGAGCAAGCCTCAGACCCGCCTCGGTCCTGTCTGAAGGGAGGCTCAAAAGCTGTCCCCAATCCCTGGCGAGTCGTGCTCCTCCTCCCAGGGATTGGGGACAGTCTCGCCTCCCTCGCCAGCCCCCGAAGCAAGACCTCAGGACTATCATTACTAGTAAGTGAAAACCCTGACGGTATTGCGCCTAGATTAGAGGGTAGCTCCCCTTGGGACGGGGCGCGTGCTTCACTTCACCCCTCCCGGTACCCCCTCGAAGCCCCTCCGTTCCCGCCACCTTTTGGTGTTTCGGGTTGCAAAGGCTTCCATCAAAATTGGGGGTTTTCGCTGTTCCTGCATTTTATTCAGGACGCGAAACACTCGACAACACCTCAACAGGAAGTGTTCAAATATAATACCCATCTCAGAGATCCTGGCAGTGTGGAAACTTCTGCCAGATATATTCTTTTCTGTGGGTCTTATAAGGGCGTCAGGATTTAATTCACTCGCCGCTTTTCTGTGTTTCAATGGCGTGTTCTCACTACCGTAAACCGGATTTCTTTTTTATGTAAAAAAAAACCCTTCAATCTCCTGGTTAAAGGGGCCATGGTATGTGTTCCCCTTCCAGAGAGAGAGTTAGGTTATTACACTAAATACTTCCCGTTTCCCATGGAGGGCGAGGGGTGGCGTCTGGCTTAGATCTTAAAGCTTGAACTGCCCGTGGTGTTCAAGTCCAAGATGATGCCTGTCAAGACGGTCGTGTCTCAAGCCCTACAACTCGTTTGGCTGGTCACCATCGATCTTATGACGCACTTCTATACTTCATTTAGAAGTTCTGCCACAACATGGAAAGTTCCTGAGGTTCGCTTCCGGGGGCAAAGTCTTCCAGGGTCAGCTTCTTTCACTCGGCCTAGCCCTTTTTACCCGCACATTCACAATGCATGATGCTCCTTGCGACTCCGGGGAATCTGCATTCTGAATTATGTAGACGACTGGCTGATCCTAGCACAGTTCCAGGAACTGGCAGTTCAGCACAGGGACATCGTCTTAGCTCATCTGTTTCTGTGGGGTTGAGGCTCAACGTCTATCGGGGCATCGTATGGAGTTCAATCACAATGCGGGCACAACTGTCTCCCGCTAGAATTGAGTCCATTCAGATCACCCTGAGCAAAGTCAGGCTAGGTCAAGGTTGCACTGTTATCAGTATTAACGATTTCCAGGTCTCAGGGCGACCGCGTCCACGGTGATCCCTCTGGACCTTCTGCTCATGAGACCGTTTTTGTTGTGGTCAAAAGCCAGGGGATTTCTTCCAAGGGCCAAAACCCCTAGGCTAAAAAGGGTTATGCGCCAGGCTTCGTTCCCTTTCTATGTGGTTCAGACCCCGGTTTTCTGCCTTGGGTCCCACTCTAGGTGCGTCTTGTTGTCGCAGGCTGCTAACGACAGACGCCTCCCTGACAGGCGGGGTAGCGGCCTTAAGTAGTCGTCCAGCTTAAGGGGATAGGAGGGTCGTCAGCTCGGTTGTCACAGTCACTGTCTCAGGTTGATGGCTGTATTTCTGGCCCTGAAATACCTCCTCCTGAGGCTGTCATGTCTTGGTGCGGGTGGACAATACAGTGGTAGCCTCTTACATAAATCATCAAGGAGACCCACGTTCTTGTCAGCTGTATTTCTGACATGTCGGATTCTCCTTAGGGCCCAGGGCAAGCTCCTGTCACTCAGGTCAGTTATATCCCTGGATGCCCGTATATGGGAGCAGATTTACGGTCCAGACAGAAAATAACAACGGGGGAGTTAATAACTCCACCCTAAGGTAGTAGTTGCCCAGAGTTCGCCAGCAAGGCTTTTTGCCTCTTACTAGCACCGCGCTGGCCGGACAGGGCTTGGTTCTCGGAGCTAATCTCTTCCCTCGACGGCTCGCCTTGGGCGATTCCGAACAGGAAGGATCTTCTATCTCAGGCACAGGGCAATATTTCATCCCTGCCCCGAATTGTGGAATCTTTCATGTTTGGCCCCTAAGGGTACCAACTGAGGGACACAGGGCTCTCTCCTGAGGTTATCGAGATCTTTTTAAATGCCGGGCTTTTTCCACTTGGAACAAGTTTGGGTGCGATCTTAGGGCAGAAGAGGACCTCTTCGCCTCAATGAATAGCGCAATGTCTCCTCTACTTCTCTCTGAAATCACCCAGCCCCCTTGGGTCTAGACGTTAAGACACATACATGACCCAGAATGCGTCTGTATGCATTACTTTACATGGTTTCTCTGCTCCCAGGAGTCTTGGCAATGTTCACCAGCAAGGGTCTTGTCTCCTATTAATGGCACTGCACTGGCCGAACAGGATATGTTTCTCGGAGTTAATTCCTCTCCTCGACGGCTCACCTTGGGCGATTCCGAACAGGGAGGACCTTCTCATCCGAATTGTGAAACCTTTCATGTCTGGCCCCTAAGGGTACCAAATGAGGTTCACAGGGTTTTCTCTTGAGGTTATCGAGACCATTTCAAGTGCTAGGGCTCCCTCCACTTGGAACTGATCTGGGAATATTTTACAGGGCAGAAGAGGATCTCGACATCTCAGCCCATGCCTAAACAAGTTTGTGATGCGGCAGGCTGGTCCTCTCCACACACATTCATAAAAATATAATGGTTTAGATTTTTATGCTACTCCGGGCTCTTATGCCCTTGAGTCGAAATCTCAAGCTCATGTCTGAGACCTCCCAGGTTTTTGTGAATACACTGCACAACCGTAGGGGTCCAGACAGCCCCAAGTGCGGCGGCGTGGGTATTGCGTTCCCCATAGTGCTTAGCAGCACAGCATCATAGTGAAGCTTTTTGTAAAGGGAACGTCTCGGGTTACATGTGTAACCCTTGTTCTATCGGGAAGACACGCAGCTTGAGTGAGGTTTAAGATGCCATTTATTTGATAAATGTAAAACAAGGTAATGTCTCTCTCTTTGGCGTAGGCCCTGTCCAGCGGTCCGAGGGAGTTGTGCCCGGAACCGTCATATCCTGCCATATAGGAGGCAGGGGCGAGGAGCCTACCCCCAAAAAGAGAGAAAGTAGTATACTACCCCCAAAAGAGATGATCCTGTTTGGTACGAGCCGGGTCTTGTGTTGGGCGTTCATTCTGGAGAAGAAAATAGAGATGTGAGCATCAGAATTGACATGAAATTTGTGATATCTCTGGTATGGTTGTGTGAAGCCTTTGCATGGGAAGGTTTTTTTTTTTGTTTGTTTTTTTTTGTGTTTTTGGGCTTTCCGTTGAGGCCCCTGGTTGTGCAGAATCTGCCTAAGGCGAGCAGCGTGGTATGCGGCCCTACTTTAGGCCGGAGTTTCTGTGCGGTATCTTTGTTGAAGGACGACGTTTGATGTGAAAACCCTCCGACGAGGGAGGAGTTGTTTGAGGTATCCTTGCCGAAGGTGGGGAATGTGTATAAGCCATACGATAATGGCAGCGTTGTGTGCAGCCCCTTCGTTGAAGACATTTGATATGAAAACCCTCTGACGAGGGAGGAGTTGTTTGAGGTATCCTTGCCGAAGGTGGGGAACGTGTATAAGCCATACGATAATGGCAGCGTTGCGTGCAGCCCCTTCGTTGAAAGACATTTGATATGAAAACCCTCCGTCGAGGGAAGAGATGTTTGAGGTATCTTTGCTGAAGGTGGGCAACGTGTGTAAGCCATACGATAATGGCACGTTGCGTGCAGTCCCTTCGTTGAAATACGTTTGATATGAAAGCCCTCTGGCGAGGGAATGATTGTTTGGGTATCTTTGTTGAAAGAGGTGGATGATGTGCATAGCCATATGATAATGGCGACGTTGCGTGCAGTCCCTTCGTTGAAATACGCTTGATATGAAAGCCCTCTGGCGAGGGAATGATTGTTTGGGTATCTTTGCTGAAAGAGGTGGGTGACGTGCATAGCCATACGATAATGGCGTCGTTGCGTGCAATCCCTTTGCTGAAAGGAAACGTTTAACTGTCTAACCCTCCGAAAGTAGTGATAAAATGTGTGTGTTTGTGTTTTTTTTTATTTTATTTTTTATATAACCTGCCGGGGTTATGGCATGCATGGGGCCATATGATAATGACGATGTTGCGTGCAATCCCTTTGTTGAAAGAAAACATTTTATATGAAAACCCTCCGACGAGGGAAAGATGTTTGATGGTTATCTTTGCCAGAGTGAACGCATACATAAGGCAATACGATAAAGACGATGTTGTCGTGCCATACCTTGTTGAAAGCCATCTCGTTATGGTGAGATTTTCCGGCAAGGGCGGCTGGTTTGAGCGATCCCTATGCGACGGAACTATGCTTGATTATGGAAACCCAGCGAGGGGAGGGGGGGCATAGTTATGTGCTGTCCTTGCGAGCGGTGAGCTTGCTTGGATTGAATCAGTGCAGGTAAGGATGAGCTGGGGTCTTGCATGAGAACCAGATTTGCATGAGAACTTATGGCTGATGGAGAGTTGAGCTTATTTGATGATTTGGGTCAAGTTGACCATTTCAGGTACGATTAGGGTGAGCAGCGGCCGAGCATCTTCGTAGTAGATTCCGGAATACCTCGAAGGGTGCCCATTGAGCTGGTCTGTGGAACTCCAGCAAAGCGAGGGAGGGAAGTTGAGAAACCTGAGGATGTGTCTGGCTGGGATGATGAAGTCACAGGAAATGCACTGCCATGTCAGACATCTCATAGGGGACATGATGGTTCGAGGAGGGCTGGAATTTATTGATTGTAGTAACTACTGCGGAATTGTCGCATGACTATGATGCATTTGAGGGAACCCATATGACGCTGGCCGTGATGATGGGTGTGGAATAAAGAAGGCCCATTTTAAACTTCTTTTGTAGATGTAGCTTGCTGTGTCATCGCGGAACGAGGCTGCAGTGGTTCTGCGAGTGTATTTCCTATTTCTGAACTCGAACATATATTTTACCCCGTATGGGGTAAAGAACCATTTCATTGGAGGGTAGAGGGGAAGGTTGTTTGCTGGACCGTATGATGAAGTGCTGTACAAATGGCAAGGAAGGATTTGAAGCTTGGGTCTTGGTGTCATTTCTTTTTTCCCTCCGCTGAGCCGCATTGAGATTGGGATTGTAGGTCGAGATCATTTGTTAAATACATTAAATTATGAAATATCTAAAACGGCAGAGTGGCCTTGAGGAATGATAAGCATGGCAAAATTGAGGTGGACTGATGGGGCTGGAGATTGCGTTAGGAGACCCAAACAGACCAGGGAATGACGTGAATATAGACCTGATCCTGTCATGTTTCTTTAGGGGGGGAAGCTTGCATGGTTAGAGAAGGTGTGTGATGTCTAGAATTCTAGAGATGTGGCTCGTTGTGTTTTTTTTTTTTTTGTTTTTTTTTCTCCTCTCTCTCGCTCTCCTCCCTCTTATCCTCGAGCTGGAGCAAATAGGGTGAGAAGAATAATGTCTCAGCTTCGTGATTTTAGTTGTTGACTGTAAAAGGAACATGAGAGTCTTCATGTACTCCCGGCATAGAGCCCTGAAGATGCAGTGGACTGTTTAATTTTTGAAGGAGGTGTGCCCCAAAACATACAAGAATGTGTGCATGTTTGTGAAAATCATCTTGCACAAGACTGCTTTGTAAATGTATGTTGATATGAATCGGGATCTTCAGGATGTGATTCTCGAGCATGGATCAGTTCCGGCTGTTCATGTCCCACCTTTACGACCTGAAGATGCAGTATCGCGCTTTATATTTTGTGAATATTTGCAAATCTCCTTCTGAATGTGCTTGATAGCTGATTCGACGGCTGCTGTGCTGAGTTACCATTGTCTCTGACATATTTCGGAGACCAGATACACGCACGCCTAAACATGTATGGCTGGATTCCGGCATTTACGCTGTCAGTCATATTGGTTCGGAGTAGTGGTTGCTGTAGTGGTCTGACCACGATGAGTGAATGATTTGTGAAGACATGCCAACGAATTTCTGCTCTTTGATGATGCCTGAATGATAATAAAATGAAAGTATGCCATGAGATGGGAATTACTCGCTGTATGTCCTGATCATAGCGGAATGCCTTACGCTGGTGGTAGATAATCTGAAGAATAAGGGAAGCGGTGCGGAGCCTACCTCTAGGTGTCAGAGGCGTGCCGCGACAGTGGTGCTAGCGATGAAACATGGAAGTACGTCTGGAGTAAGAAAATGCTGCGTTTTATGGATCGTGTAAATTCGCCCTTGGAGGCGCTCTGGGAACCTCATCGAATGTTGTACTGAATTAAGTAAATTCTTTCACAAGGCTTGGTGGAGGCTATATTAACCCGTTGATACGTATTAGTTTGCGCTCGGGAGTGAAGTCACTCTGCTTACATTTAATAGATTTGCATTCTGATATATGCATGCATGAATATGCGATTAATGATAACAGATTATATGTCTTTTCGAAGGTCTAAGTGTTCGACGTTGATATCCGATCTCTGATGCATGATGACAGTCCTCCAAAAACAGCAATTTGTTTATTTGTGCCGGAAGTGCGAATGAAAACATGCAATATCAAAAACGGGACTTCATACCTTATGAAATAGTGATCGCCAGATGAATCCAGTTCAGCCTGCTTGGGTCAATTGTCCGTGACAGAATTCATTCTATAACGTCCAGAAGCACTTTTGTACGCAATTATAAATCTTGATATGTTCTCCATGTTTACATGAGATCTCACCTGGAAGAATTACATTTCATCGTTCTTCGACAGACTATGCAACCGGAGCAGCATTCTGTTGTAAACACTGTTGTCTTACCTGTTGTAAAACTGTATATTATCTTTTATATGAAGTCTTCTAAACAGAATGAGCCCATCTCAAAGTCCAAAACTCTTTTTTTTTTTTTTTTTTTGCTTTAAAATAACAACATACATTAATTCTGAAATTTGAGAAGTGAAGCCCGAAGTGTCTTCTTTCAAAAGATACTACAACTGTGTCCATACTCCAGGGGAGCCAGTAGATACAGCCATTTAAGTTGGGTATGTAATTTGCATGGTTTGTGCTCGGAAAGGGGGGGGCGCACATCGACGGGTGAAACTGTGATGTCATGCTCCCTCGGAATGCTCACATCGTGGGCTCGGTCTTCCTAGTGAGTAGGGCATAGGGATGATTGATGAATTGGATTGGAACGCACCCGTTACGGGATTTGGGCGAAGACGGCAACAAAAAAATGGGGGAATCTTACTGAATGAGTAATGAGAGCCCGTATGATAAGCGTTGACTGTACAGGTGAAACTCGAAAAATGTGAATATTGTGCAAAAGTTCATTAATTTCAGTAATTCAACTTAAAAGGTGAAACTAATATATTATATAGACTCATTACAAGCAAAGTAAGATATTTCAAGCCTTTATTTGATATAATTTTGATGATTATGGCTTACAGCTTATGAAAACCCCAAATTCAGAATCTCAGAAAATTAGAATATTACATGAAATCAATAAAAAAAAGGATTTTAAATACAGAAATGTCGGCCCTCTGAAAAGTATAATCATGCATATGTACTCAGTACTTGGTTTGGGCCCCTTTTGCATTAATTACTGCCTCAATGCGGCGTGGCATGGATGCTATCAGCCTGTGGCACTGCTGAGGTGTTATGGAAGACCAAGATGCTTCAATAGCGGCCTTCAGCTCTTCTACATTGTTTGGTCTCATGTCTCTCATCTTTCTCTTGGCAATGCCCCATAGATTCTCTATGGGGTTCAGGTCAGGCGAGTTTGCTGGCCAATCAAGCACAGTAATACCATGGTCATTGAACCAGGTTTTGGTACTTTTGGCAGTGTGGGCAGGTGCCAAGTCCTGCTGGAAAATGAAGTCAGCATCTCCATAAAGCTTGTCTGCTGAAGGAAGCATGAAGTGCTCTAAAATGTCCCGGTAGACGGCTGCGTTGACTCTGGACTTAGTAGATTAGATTAGATTAGATTCAACTTTATTGTCATTACACAAGTACGGGTACAAGGCAACGAAATGCAGTTTGGGTCTAACCAGAAGTGCAATAAATACTATTAGTACAAATTAAATTGGACAAAAACTATCCGAGTAAAAGTGCAGTGGAAAGTAATTGCATATTACAGTTAAAGTACGGTTTTGCAAATGTATATGTAAACAATTGGTACTGTAAATAAACAGTCGGCAGTGCAAATGATATTCCAGTCAGATAAGTAGTGCAAGATGCATATGTAAACAGTTGTTACTATAATATAGTCAGCAGTGCAAATGAACATTATAGCAGTGCAAATAACAAAGTGTATGAGGTATGAGGAGGGAGAGGAGAGTTTATCAGTATATGAGGGGAGTGGGATCAGTGAGGGTTAGAGTTCAGTAAAGAGACAGCTCTGGGGAAAAAGCTGTTCTTTAGTCTGCTGGTCCTGGTCTGGAGGCACCTGAAACGCCTGCCAGAGGGCAGGAGAGAAAACAGTCTGTGGGCTGGGTGAGAGGAGTCCTTAAGGATGCTGCGAGGCTCGGTGCAGACAGCGTTTCCTCTGGATGTGCTCGATGGCAGGTAGTTGAGTCCCAGTGATGCGCTGGGCGGTTTTCACCACCCGCTGCAGTGCCTTGCGTTCTGCAACAGAACAGCTCCCATACCACACTGTAGCACAGTTGGTCAGGATGCTTTCTATTGCACAGCGATAGAAGTTCACCAGGATAGTCGAGGAAAGCTGATTCTTCCTCAGTGTCCTCAGGAAGAAGAGGCGCTGGTGAGCCTTCTTGACCAGGCAGGAGGTGTTGGTTGTCCAGGACATGTCCGCCGAGATGTGGGTTCCCAAGAACTTGAAACTAGAGACACGCTCAACAGCCATTCCATTGATGTGGATGGTGTCGTGTATGCCTCTTGGCTCTTTTCTGAAGTCCACGATGAGCTCCTTCGTTTTGGTGGTGTTGAGGAGCTGGTTATTTTCAGTGCACCATGTGGCCAGGTGCTTGATCTCCTCCCTATAGGCAGTCTCATCGTTGTTGCTGATGAGACCAATCACCGTAGTGTCGTCCACAAACTTGATGATGGAATTAGATTCGGTACACAGGTTTGCAGTCGGAGGTGAAGAGGGAGTAGAGAACGGGCTTAGCACACAGCCCTGTGGTACACCAGTGTTGAGTGTGATGGACGTGGAGCAGGTGAAGCCAGATCGAACATTCTGGGGTCTGTTGGTCAAAAGTCCAAAATCCAGTTGCACATGGAGGTGTTGATGCCCAGGTCTCCAAGTTTGGCTATTAGCTTAGTTGGGATGACAGTATTGAATGCTGAGCTGAAGTCAACAAACAGCATGCGTGCATAGGTGTTCTTTTGTCCAGATATGTGAGCACAGAGTGCAGTGCCATGGAAACTGCATCCTCTGTGCTCCTATTGCTACTGGTAGGCAAACTGATGTGAGTCCAATGTGGATGGTAGAGAGTCTTTTAGGTGTGCCAGGACCAGCCGCTCAAAGCACTTCATTACGATGGGTGTGAGTGCTACAGGGCGGTAGTCGTTAAGGCACTTCGGGCTGGAGTGTTTTGGCACTGGCACAATGGAAGTGCATTTAAAGCATGTTGGTACAGCTGCTTGGGCAAGAGACAGGTTGAAAATGTCTGTAAAAACCCCAGCGAGCTGCTCCGCACATGCTCTGAGTACGCGACCAGGGATGTTGTCTGGTCCTGCAGCTTTGTGCACGCTGATCCTGCTCAGTGCATTGCAGACATCTGTAGACGAGAGTGTGATTGGCGGGTGGTCTGCTGAGGATTTGAGCTTGGTGGCAGAATCTCTGTTGCCTCTTTCAAAGCGAGCATAAAAGTCATTTAGCTCGTTCAGGAAGTTGGCATCAGTGGCTGCGGGGGTGGAGTGAGTTGGTTTGTAGTCACTGATGGCCTGAATGCCCTGCCACATACGTCGAGGGTCAGTGTTGGAAAAGTGTCCCTCTATCTTAAGCTTGTAGCAGTGCTTGGCCTCTTTGATGCCCCTTTTCAGATTTGCTCTGGAAGTGCTATAGGCTTGTGCATCTCCTGATCTGAAGGCAGTGTTAGCGTGTCTTCAATAGGAGTCGCACTTCCCTGTTCATCCATAGCTTCTGATTTGGGTATATGGTGATCTGCTTCTGGGTTGTAACACTGTCAATGGTGGTATTAATATAATCCAGTACAGAGGAGGTGTAGCAATCAATGTCCGTGTGAGAGTCACTGGTGGCTTGAGAAGCAAACACACTCCAGTCAGTGTGTAGAAACCTTTCCTGGAGTGTGAAATCTGCCCCGCGAGGCCACACCTTGATGGTCTTCACTGATGGCTTCACGCGATTGATGAGAGGTGCATATTTGGGAGTGAGGAACAAAGAAAGGTGATCTGACTGCCCCAGGTGGGGGAGGGGTTTCGCGACGTAAGCTCCAGCCATGTTTGTGTAAACATGGTCTAAAGTTTTGTTTCCTCTGGTGTGACAGGAAACATGCTGGTGAAATTTCGGTAGTACTGACTTTAAGTTTGAATGATTAAAATCACCAGCAACAATAAACGCAGCTTCCGGGTGGACGGTCTGTTGTTTACTGATGGCTGTGTGAAGTTCTTTCATAGCGAGCTTAGCATCAGCATCCGGGGGAATATAGGCTGCAGTTATAATGGTGGAAGTGAACTCCCGCGGTAGATAAAACGGTCTACATTTAACCATGAGAAACTCAAGGTTAGCTGAACAATGTCTCCCAACAATAGCAGAGTTTGTGCACCAAGCTCTGTTAATGTAAATGCACAATCCACCACCTCTGGTCTTACCGGAGCCATCTATTGTTCTATCCGCCCGAATTTATGGCGTCCCGCTAGCTCAATAGCGTTGTCCGGTATCCCGCTGTTTAACCATGTTTCCGTGAAGATTAGGACATTACAGTTCAAAAGTCTCTTGCTGCATGTGATGTTGAGTCGAATCTCGTCCATTTTGTTCAACAGCGACCGTACATTGGCAAGGAAAATGCTGGGTAAAGAGAGCCGATGTGGTGTTAGCTTTAGCTTATCTCTTAGTCCTCCGCGCTTCCCCCGCCTTTGTTTACGATCTCGACGCCGCCTGCGAGCACTTCCGCCCGGCCGGGCAGAGTGTATAGCCTCGGGTGTTCTGGCGATCTCAGGAAGCATTCGAAGGTTGTCCATAAAACTGTCGGAAGTTCGCAAACCAATATCCAAAAGCTCACATCGGGTGTACGATGTAAAGGCACAACTGTTCCGCACGAACAGACCCGAAATGAGCAACAAAAATATAGCAAAATTGCAGAATCTGGAGAGACCGCGAGCCTCGCGATGTACTCGCGCCGCCATCTTGGTTTTAGTAAAGCACAGTAGACCAACACCAGCCGATGACATGGCTTCCCAAACCAACACAGACTGTGGAAACTTCACACTGGACTTCAAGCATCTTGGATTGTGTGCCTCTCCATTCTTCCTCCAGACTCTGGGACCTTGGTTTCCAAATGAGATGCAAAATTTGCTCTCATCAGAAAAGAGGACTTTGGACCACTGAGCAACAGACCAGTTCTTTTTTTCTTTAGCCCAGGTAAGACATTTGACATTTGAAGCCCATGTCCAGGACCTGTCTGTGTGTGGTGGCTCTTGATGCAGTAACTCCAGCCTCAGTCCACTCCTTGTGAAGCTCCCCACACATTTGAATGGCCTTTTCCTGACAATCCTCTCCAGGCTACGGTCATCCCTGCTGCTTGTGCACCTTTTTCTTCCACACTTTTCCCTTCCACTTAACTTTCTATTAATGTGCTTTGATACAGCACTTTGAGAACATCCAACTTCTTTTGCAATTACCTTTTGAGGCTTTCCCTCCTTGTGGAGGGTGTCAATGATGGTTTTCTGCACAACTGTCAGGTCAGCAGTCTTCCCCATGATTGTGAATTCAACTGAACCAGACTGAGAGACCATTTAAAGGCTCAGGAACCCTTTGCAGGTGTTTAGCTGATTAGAGTGTGACACTTTGAGCCTACAATACTGAACCTTTTCACAATATTCTAATTTTCTGAGATTCTGAATTTGGAGTTTTCATAAGCTGTAAGCCATAATCATCAAAATTATATCAAATAAAGGCTTGAAATATCTTACTTTGCTTGTAATGAGTCTATATAATATATTAGTTTCACCTTTTAAGTTGAATTACTGAAATTAATGAACTTTTGCACGATATTCTAATTTTTCGAGTTTCACCTGTACATGATGATATGCCTGAATAATTATCTTAATTCCCCGATGGGGAACGCTCGGGCATGCAGACTGTGAATGACAAGTGAATGAACCTTGCCTTCATGAGATTACGCGATTGTCTGCCATACTATGAGTGAATGCGCTGTTGACGTGAAATACTGGCTTTTGATATTGACGCGAATGCGTTATGATGAACAGGCAACGTTGCAACTTTGTGATGAACAGGTTTGCATGGCAACGGAAGATCTAGACCCATGACTAGATCTGAATGCTTTTGATGGATATGAAAATGACTTAGCTTATTTCTGATGGAAGCCGGCTGCTGCCTAAGCCGATGATTTTGCAGGATTCGCGGGTTGCGCGCTCCTTCGCCGGGTCATGCAATACGATTGGGAGAGATCTCCTGAGTGAATGAGATATGTTTGCTGGTTGTTTACTCCCCATGGGTTTGATGTTGGCAGAAGTTGAGATGAAATGACGACGTCGTTGGAAAGGGAAGGCGGGCTTCCGGAGAAGTGCTGTGCACTGGTTATATGTGGCCTGGAGACGTTGAAGCGCGTCTAGTTGCCTGTGTTTTAGCGCACTGAAACAGCAATGTGATAGATTGTGAGCAGACTTATAAAGCAATGGCTTCCAATGCGATTGGCTATGAATTACCCTGCTAATGAAGTGATAATGTACAGCTGCTAGTCTTCCTGCTAGAACTACGCTGCACTACGTTGCACTTCCATTTCCCTGAAAAAAGCAGAATAAGATGCTGCGCTTCTTTGCCGCACTGGGATGTCCCAGGACTACTCTTCAAAAAGAAGTATCTGACAACATCTGGTGACGTATCCATTTATAGCCTGGCCGCAGACGTGCATCTAATGATTACATCAGCCGAGGCTATTAATTCCGGTCAATGTTCATTGACGTGTTACACCCATTATTCAGCTCGGTCACAACTAGGGTTGTTCCCCGTAGTGCTTAGCAGCGCAGCATCTCGTTCCGCTTTTTTCAGGGAACAAGGGTTACACATGTAACCCGAGACGTTTCCTGCACTGCTGCTGAATCTGAAGTGCCACAGCAAAAGATTTTTGAGTTTGAATTTGAATTGTAATGTGGTAAGAGAGAAGAAGTGGAAGCCACAAAATAATACAATGAAAATACATAAATACTAGGACTATCAATCAATTTTAATAGAATAATATACCTGATATGTCGATTAATAAATTCAATTATTTGGCGAGAAAGGCCCCCAAATAAAAAAATGTATATACTGTATAATGATTAAATAATTATCAATAATTGTATTTAAATAATTATATTTATAATTCAGTTCATTAAAATGCATTACATTATTGTGGCAGATGAGTAAAGCATTTATTAGGCAATACAAAAAGTGGCTTTAGAAGGCTATTTGAGGTAGACTTATTAAAAGTCCTTTTCTAAAGAAGCGTCTATGTACAAATGTGTCAGATGGACACTTTTGCAGCGTCTCACTTTGAGTGCATCACGTCATTAACATGACGTTGTATTAACATCCTGAGACCCCCACGTGTCTGCTGTGTGCAGTTTCTGCTTCCCTTTTTGATTTGTAACTAGTAGCACATAATAATAAAACATTCTAGAGCAAATATTATTACTAAAAATGTATGTCCACATATGTGGACAGCGAGAATTTTTAAATAACACTAATCTATAGAAAGTCAGAGCTGATTATAGCTGATTTTCTGTAAAGCTGAATAAATCATTCTTATTCAAAGTAATGTTCAGCATCATCCAATCACTGCCGACCATGTTAAAATAAAATGTTGCATTATAAAATTCTGAATCTATGTACATTGGCCCAAATTTGCCAAACATGTTGAGTGGTCCAAACATCATCAGCAGCCTGAAACTGAACTTTTGGTCAGATTTTAGGATTGAATCCTCTTAGCTGCATAGAAAGCTAAAGGATACTCCCTATTTAGTGAATGACACCAGTGTGCTTGCTGTCTGTCTTAACTGGTCTCAGCACAGTTAGAAATGCACCTTTATTTCATCCTAAATCCATACAAAGCCTCTTTTGGATTAACCTATTTATTCTCAATGTGAAAATACATAGCAAATATATAGGAAGGCATTAACTAATGTTAATTAATAGAATACAATTGCACATAGATAACAAAATAAAACATAACAAAATTTATATTAAAATGAAGCAAAATGTCCCACAGATGTGTTAGGGTTGAAAGTATTTGAAAATAACTTAATTATTTATATATATATATATATAAAAAAAATCTACTTTTGAGGAAATGCAGTACAAGTTTCCACATATGTGGACATGTGTTTATCAGGGTGCTGACACACAAACAATTATCCGATTTGTTTTTTAATGCGGCATATCAAACGAAACTAGAGACTCTCCTCTTTATAACCAAACAGGTTTCAATGACAAAACATAAAGAGATTTCTTACCAGAGGCACTTTTGTTGCTGCTGTGTCTAATGAGGGCTTCACGGAAATCGATGGCATGCTGTTGTGTCACCTGACTTGTGCGGCAGAAGCTAACCTTTTAAATGAGTCTAGCGTCTTGTGAATAGTAGTAAGTTGTTTTTTATTCATTTAAATTATGCATTGCGTACAGCGAAGTCAAAATACAATGTCTACGCATGTCACATTTTGTGAACTTTGAAAAACACGTTTGGAGACCCCTGCTTTTGTAGTTGCGCTCTGTCCAGCTGTGTTTGATCACAAGAATGCATTCTCATTTTGTGCTGTCTCTGCTTGGTTTGTTGTCTGTACAGCTGAAGTTGAGCTTACTGCTCCCTGCTGACTGAGACATAAAAGCATGAAGGTTATACAGAAGGCACCTTCAAGCTTGAATTGCTCTGATATTTGGAAAATTCCCTATTACAGTACAGGGCATTTTTTTGCATCCATTTTTTTAACTAGCAATTGTTTATGTGGTTAATCGAAACAAATTGACATATTAAATCAATATGCCTTATAAATAGACAATGCACTTAATGCACTCTATTACATTATTCAATCTGTTTGTTTGCAACAATGAAAATATATTGCGACTAGTCCAATTTTCAAACTAATGACTCTTATGAGCCAAATCTTTTTAATGAATCACAGAGGAGACTCAAACTCATCTGCTCACTTACTTTCTGAATCAGACCAGTAACTGAATTAACATCTGACTCAAGTGATGATTTGACTGGAGATCAGACATGATCAAACTAAATTAATTGGACTTCCCAAAGCTTCATACTGGTAAGTGGATTGGTGAATTGTTTGTTTTAACCAGTTCACTTTTAATTAACCATCCGAACGAATAATTCACGATTCACTAATATTTTAGATTTCCTATGAGAAAGCGGACTTAGGTAAGTGCATTTAATCATTATCTTGGTTTGATCTGCTGCTGTGTATGCAATACAATGTGGCAAAAAGCAGTTATTGTTTCTTCTTTTCTTTTTTATTCATGAATACAGTTGAACTAATGGCACTCACTGTATATTGTAATTTATTTAGTAGCTAGTTCTTTCCAACAATGATGCAAGGGGCGCAGCGTGGCTAGTCTGGGTGCCCCAGAGAACACTGCCACCCAAGTCGACTGCCTGTTCTTCCAATGCCAAGATCTGCCATTGTCTGACTCGCTCACTGAACTGCAAGTCATTTCTTTTTTTTCTCTTATCTGACCAAAAATAAACCAAGAACTGTTACTGTGCTATGTTGTGAGTCTTAGGGTGATTTCACACTTGGTTTGATTACTTGGACTGAACCAGAGTGCTCTGTGTTCACATCATATTATTTGGGTCCAAACCACAGTTTGATTACATCATCAACGTTACAACAAGCGGCAGCTGTTTACCACTGTAACTAGGTAACAACTTGAGAATTCGTCACTGTGTTTACTTTTAAAGTTGAATAAGACATAACATTTTTATTCTCGTAATCAGATTACAGTTACTGACTTCCAGTTCAGGCAATTATTTTTAAGCACATATACTTTTGTAACACATATTTCTAAAATAATATTATTTATGAATGATACGTTTCAAATGTGAATTCATATGTGCAATACATCTGTTTGCATTTCTGTGACAGCTGAAGGGCATGTCACAATGAGCAAGGAGGAAATATAGACTACTGTAGACATTATTTTAAATTTGTTGAGCAGAAAAACTAAAAAGTGCTTTAAAAAGTAATTTAAAAGTAATTAGTATTCCGATTACTTAGGAATCTGATTACAATTCTGATTTTGTGAAAAAGTGAAAAGGGAGATTTATAGTAAAAAAGCATTTAAATATGACCTGTTACTGACACCTATCATATCACTTTTGAAGATATTAATTTAACAACTGGAGTCTTATGGTGCGTTCACATACAACACGAATCGAGCTTTTCGCGTGGTGCAATTACATACAAAGTCTATGCAAAGATGGGAATAGACTTTTATCACTTAACACACTATCACTTTTGATGGCTGCAGATGTTGTTGTACGTGCCTCTGAGTGTTGTTAAACTCACCGCTGAGTGACACGATTTTATCAGAATCACTCGGAGGGTCAGATACAAGTCATTGGTGGGCCACATCAAATCACCCACTGACTTGCATTAAATAAATACAAAATATTAAAAACATTATTAAAAGTAACTGACATTTCTACATTTGTGTTATAGGTTTCTATATCCATATAGTAAGTTACAGTAATGAACACATGAAGGGAGAGGGTCTTTCTCTAGCATTCATTCACTGTTAATAAGCTGATTCATAATGCTATACCTCATCATCAAATGGCAGCTGGTAAAGTCAGTGACACAGATCTAATCTCTGGCAGAAAACACAGACATGTGGTGGACAGCTTGTCTGATCTGATGAGATTGCATATTGTATCATCAAGCTGCTATATTCAAGTCGATAATAAGGATAGTGAAGATAAACAAAGATTTGACTTCTGTGTGATACATATCTGTTCTTAAATTCACAACAACAAACTACAGGCAGTATCCTGCCATTGTATTGAAAAGATGGACCGAAATAATCACTAAAGGTTCTCCTTTCTTGTTTAGAATAAGAAAGAAAGTCAAATGGGTTCAGAACGATATGAGGGTGAGTAAATTATGAAAGAATGTTTATTTTTGGGTGAACTTTTCTTTTAATATATCATAAAAAACTTTTTTTAAAAAGATTTTAAAATGGGAATCATATTAGTTAATCAAAGTATCCTGTGTCTCGATTGGCCTACTTATACCACTGTTATACTACCTACTGTTATGGAAAAGTGCACACTTTTGAGTGTGTAGCTAAAGAGTGTGCAAGTATTGAGACATACTTTCACATCATAAAATTGCGTCTTGAAACCACAGACACCCTTGGTCGCATAGTCACATGCATCCTGCTACCACAACGACCTGTCATTCACCCTGTTCCAGTTGCCATGACGTACACGTTCCTCATTTCATTTTAACTGTCATTTCTTCAATATTTCATTTAATTTACCCCACAATGATTCCTACTGTACTGGAGAGATGAAGCAGTGTGGTGTTAAAGATTGCGGATCTTTCATACGGAGATCCACTGATCTTTTACAGTATATATTATGCATGTAGTAATGTGTATTTAATACAAGCCAAAATTATATATTTAGCTATCATTATCTCCATTGAATGTGTAAAGTTCAAAATGTGTTGCGGATTAACTCTAATATGTAAAACATGAAAGTTAATAATGTGGTTTTATGATTCATAATCAACTGAAGTAAAAAATGCAATTTTATGTATCATATCTTGAATGTTATATAAAATTCAGAAAGATTGGATCACTTTATTTATTGTTTTTGTCTTTTGAAGCGCCACATACAGTTAAATGACGTTAAATGACAAAAATAAAATGAGAACATACAATTTTGTTAATTTGGTTAATTATTCTGTTTGAGATTTTTTAATTTTCTAATCCACATAGTGCTGACATGTTTACTTAATGATTATTTCAAAACAAAATAACATCCATAAGCAATAAAAATAGAGTATATGGACATAAAAACTTGCAGGTAAGATTATAAGGATTATCAATCACTTGAACCCTTTTTTGTTTATTGTGTAAATGAAGCAGTGGATATTTAACAATTAACAAGCAGTGTTTTGGTCATACAGTGTTAACAAAGTTTCTTTTCACAGTTTTTAACCATTAAACTTCTGCAACAATTAGGTGTGAAAACAATTAAGAACTGATGAAGTGCCATCATCACTGCCAGGTTTGTAGTTTTTCACGTTTCACAGTGAAAAACTACAGAAAGGAGTGGTGGTGACGTAGTGGGCTAAAGCACATAACTGGTAATCAGAAGGTTGCTGGTTCGATCCCCACAGCCACGACCATTGTGTCCTTCAGCAAGGCACTTAAATCCAGGTTGCTCCAGGGGGATTGTCCCTGTAACAAGTGCACTGTAAGTCGCTTTGGATAAAATTGTCTGCCAAATGCATAAATGTAAAATGTAAATGTAAAAGTTCTGAAGCGAACCATCAAACTCATCTTCTGTCGAGCAAGGGATTGTGGGCAATATTAGTCGATAAAGTGTGCATGGATACACACTTCTACTGGAAATAGTAGACCATCTAATTTGGAACACTGTCTCTAAACATACTACCATTTGAGACATACAAATTCTTATCTCATATATAATATTTAGGGAAGATAGTGTACACATTGAGACACAGGGTAAGTTTGACTTTAAATCTATTTTAAATCTCCACTTCAATTTCACATTCTTCATCTATTGTTTTTGGTGATTCACATTCTTTGACTACTGGGCAGGGAGGAAATAAAAATAAATAAATAAATATATATATAGCTATATATTTAAGGACTTAAATATTGATCAGTTTCTTGCCCCCACCTATCATATAACTTCTGAAGACATGGATTTAATCACCGGAGTCATGTGGATTACTTTTATGCTGCCTTTATGTACATTTTGGGCCTTCAAAGTTCTGGCCACTATTTACTTGCATTGTGTAGACCTACAGAGCTGAAATATTCTCCTTCTTCTAAAAAAAAAAAACGTATACATCTGGGATGGCATTAAGGTTAGTAAATAATGAGAAAATGTAATTTTTTTGGGTGAACTGTCCATTTACCTGTTTGTCACTATACACTGCAATGCATTTCTGATCCATGAGGTCATTGCATCCATTTGCATGCCATGTCTAAAGTTTGATTTTGAGGTAATTTGATCTAATATTTAATAAAATTGTGATTTTAGTATGTTGATTTTTGTTCAAGGCGATTAAATCAAATTATTATTATTATATAAAGATTTGTTATGAAAAAGGTTCTAAGTGGGCTCTCATTGACTAATCCAATCATAATGGAGACTAATTTGTTTATTGAATACTTGAGATTGTTATGACATGTCCTATTGGTTAACTATTGTCCCTATATTTCTTTTCACACAAATGATGTTGCTCCATCAATATTCAATGAAAATAATTTATTTCTTGTAATTATATCAATCATTAATTTATAATTATATCAATCTTGATACACTTTGTAACACACACAAAAAGGACACTTTCCTTCAGGTGTGCCTTTAGATCCGTTTTATTGTACTGAATATTAGGAACGACCCAGGTCTCAGACTGACTCGCGCACATTTATGTTGATGTCACTGTTAAAGACTTCACTGAATGCAAACATGCTTGTCTGTGATTGTCCACACCAGTGACATCATCATCCTCAACAGCCCCTCCCCCAATCTCTCCTGCATCAGGACCATCACTCGCATCCTTTAGAGCATCAGCACGCCACGGCACATTCACTACAGCTAAAGCACAGCTCTATCCGGATCCGCCGAAGCTTTGACATTACAGTAGGCTAATGGAGAGTTTGCTGGATAACCCCATGAAAGCCGTGCTTTATCTCAAAGAACTGACCACCATCGTACAAAACCAGCAGAGTTTGATTCAAACACAGCGGCAGCGGATCGACGAGCTCGAGAGGAAAGTTGAGGACCTGATTGGCGAGAATCGACAGCTGAGAGATCCTCATCAATACTACCACCACCGCCCGGCCCCGCGGACGATCAGCCCTCAGCCGGCCGCGCATCCGCACCAGCATCCGGCGATTCACGGTCAACCCCAGCAGCAGCAACAACAACAACAACAACAGCAGAATCCTTCTAAACAGCCACAGCATCCTCCAGCATCACCCACTCATCACCTGCAGCATCTGCAGCTGGTGACTACGTCCCCCCCGTCTCTCAAAGCCACCCAGTCCAGCCCTGAGCCCGCGGAGGCCGACAAGAGGTGCCCGTCTTGCAAGTCTGTGGTTCCGCAGACACCCTCCACACTGTGTCGGTCCGCAGGGCTCGCAAGGAAACCCGAGTGAGTGGAAATCGTATTTAGAAACACACGGTAGCCTACATCACACACTCAATAACACTGTTATTATGCGGCATTTGTAGGCTGTCGCTTCAGAAATTACCATTACTTTACATTACAATGTCCAAGTCACAAAGGATTTTAAGAAATGCCAGCAGGCTATCACAGTGTGAAAAGTGAAAACTTGCAGTTGTTACCTTAATTAGTTATTTCTACCTGTCATAATGTGTATTCAGGTTGATTAAGTCAAATTTAATAATATTTTTGACTTTAATAAAACCAGATCAACAAAGCACATTTTTAGGTTTTAGATTTTTAACAACAATAAATAAATAAATGTAAAATAAAATGAAAAGTACTTTCAATGACGCCTGTACACTTACATAATGCACTACAAAGGGCATATTTCCTTATATGCACACTGTTACATATTTAATCTTTCCATAAATAATTGTTACCACATTATAATTCTTAGCTACTCATGGTTTCATTTGTTATGCATTATATTATAACAAAATGCATGAAATTTGGTGTTGATGTTGATTATGTGATGTAATATTGCATTACACTCACTGAAATATTTTCAAACTAAAATTGTGCTTTAAAATGAACTAGTTTGGTTAAAGTCAATAATATTATTTAACAACACTGAATCATCGGGATACCTTAGCTTACACCAACAAAACCAATTGATTGCTGGTTGTTCTTCCTTAGTAAATAAATAAATTAATTCAAATACACAATGAGGAAATTAAGTTTTTCCAGGATTTGATTTGATTCCTAAAATCCTCGTGTATACCATGCATTGGCCATTTTATCTAATTAGAAGTTTAAATGTTGAAACCCTTTTAAAAATATCTAGTTCCCTTTACAAAAGGCTTCACTAAGATGTTGCGCTGCTAAGCGCTACGGGGAACAGCTTTAGCTGTGAGCCAGCTGAATAAATGTGTGGAACACGTCAATGAACATTGACTGGAATTTATAGCCTCGGCTGATGTAATCATTAGATGCACCTGAGGCCAGGCTATAAATGGATACGTCACCAGGTGTCGTCAGAAACTCTTTTTTCAGAGCGATTCTGTTTCTGTGTGTTTCACACACCCTGTCAAAACTTTCTTTCCTCTGTTAGGAGATAGATTAAGTTAGGCAGTGTGCAGTGAATGTTGTTCTATTTTTCTGTTCTGTTTAGAAAATATTATATATATATATATATATATATATATATATATATATATCTATATATATATAAAAAAAAAAAGAAAGAGAGAATGACTGAAAGCAAACTGTGCGTGTTCCCCTCTTCTTGCTCTATAGCTGAAGATGGCACACATCAGTTTTTGCTGTTTGTTTGGGGGTAGAGCACGCTGCTCTCGCGTTGCAGCAATGCGTGCTCGCCTCGCTTGCTTCCGGGAGTCAGCACTCACGAAAAGATCGTTCGTGGGGCTCGTGCATGGATTTGGCTGAGGAGCAAGTGACGGGTTGATCCCTTTCTCTCACTCTCTCCCCAAACCCAGCTGGTCCTTCACATGATCTCGAAGCGCATTCCGACGCTTCTTCGGATCATGAGGTGGATCGCTATTCTCTTCCCGCCTCCGAGCTTTCCGTCCGCGATAAAAAATCTACGGAGGAATTGCTCGATGTTGTTACTCGTGCGGTTGCCAGATTGGACTGGCCACGCGAAAAGAGACCCCCAAACGCTCCAATTAGGGGATAGATTTTATCTTCCAGTCTAAGAAAGGGAACGCCTCATGGGTCCCTTCCCTTTCTTTGATAACCTCCTTGAAGAGCTTTTTCGCTCATGGAGAACCCCTAAAAAAAAAAAAAAAAAATATATATATAAAAATATATATATTTTCTTCCCATGTTCACATACCCTCGACGTCATTATATTCGACTATCGTGGGTGCTGAGGCACGGGGTATTCAGTGATGCCGCCGGTCGAAGAGACGCTTGTGGGCTATCTCTCGCCGGGCTCGACATCGTCACTTAAGAAGCCCTCTCTCCCTCAAAGCCTTGTAGGACAACCTCCACTTTAGTGGGAAGGGCTTATCAAGCAGCAGGTCAGGCTGGTGCTGCTCTGCACAATATGCTGTTTTTCAGGCATACCAGGCTGACCTCCTGGACGACCTGAGTGTGGGTTCTGCGCTTGACGAGCAAGCCTCAGACCCACCTCGGTCCTGACTGAAGGGAGGCTCAAAAGCAAAGCGTGGCGAGTCGTGCTCCTCCTCCCAGGGATTGGGGACAGTCTCGCCACCCTTGCCAGCCCTCAGGACTATAAATTCTAGTAAGAGAAAACCCTGACGGTCTTGCGCCTAGATTAGGGGGTAGCTCCCCTCGGGACGGGGCGCGTGCTACACTTCACCCCTCCCGGTACCCCCTCGAAGCCCCTCCATTCCCGCCACCTCTTGGTGTTTCGGGTTGCAGAGGCTTCCGTCAAAATTGGGTGTTTTCACTGTTCCTGCATTTTATTCAGGACGCGAAACACCCGACAAACCCTCAACAGGAAGTGTTAAAATATAATACCCATCTCAGAGATCCTGGCAGCATGGAAACTTCTGCCGGATATATCCTTTTCTGTGGGTCTTATAAGGGCATCAGGATTTAATTATCTCGCCGCTTTTCCATGTTTCAATGGCGTGTTCTCACTACCGTAAACCGGATTTCTTTTTTTGTAAAAAAAAAAAAACCTCTCAATCTCCTGGTTAAAGGGGCCATGGTATGTGTTCCCCTTCCAGAGAGAGAGTTAGGTTATTACACTAAATACTTCCCGTTTCCCATGGAGGGTGAGGGGTGGCGTCTGGCTTCAAGTCCAAGATGATGCCTGTCAAGACGGTCGTGTCTCAAGCCCTACAACTCGTTTGGCTGGTCACCATCGATCTTATGGCGCACTTATATACTTTATTTAGAAGTTCTGCCACAACATGGAAAGTTCCTGAGGTTCGCTTCCAGGGGCGAAGTCTTCCAGGGTCAGGTTCTTTCACTCGGCCTAGCCCTTTTACCCGCACATTCACAATGCATGATGTAGCGCTGGCTCCTTGCGACTCCGGGGCATCTGCATTCTGAATTACGTAGACGACTGGCTGATCCTAGCGCAGTTCCAGGAACTGGCAGTTCAGCACAGGGACATCGTCTTAGCTCATCTGTTTCTCTGAGGTTGAGGCTCAACGCCAAGAAAAGCGTCCTCTCTCCCACTCAGAACATTGTCTATCGGGGCATCGTATGTAGTTGAATCACTATGCAGGCACAACTGTCTCCTGCTAGGATTGAGTCCATTCAGATCACCCTGAGCAAAGTCAGGCTAGGTTGCACTGTTATCAGTATCAACGATTTCCAGGTCTCAGGGCGAACACGTCCACGGTGATCCCTCTGGACCTTCTGCTCATGAGACCATTTTTGTTGTGGCCAAAAGCCAGGGGATTTCTTCCAAGGGCCAAAACCCCTGGGCTAAATAGGGTTAAGCGCCTCAGGCTTCGTTCCCTTTCTATGTGGTTCAGACCCCGGTTTTCTGCCTTGGGTCCCACTCTAGGTGCGTCTTGTTGTCGCAGACTGCTAACGACAGACGCCTCCCTGACGGGCGGGGTAGCGGCCTTAAGTGGTCGTCCAGCTTAAGGGGATAGGAGGATCGTCAGCTCGGTTGTCACAGTCACTGTCTCGGGTTGATGGCTGTATTTCTGGCCCTGAAATACCTCCTCCTGAGGCTGCCATGCCTTGGTGCGGGTGGACAATACAGCGGTAGCCTCTTACATAAATCATCAAGGAGACCCACGTTCTTGTCAGCTGTATTTCTGACACGCCGGATTCTCCTTTGGGCCCAGGGCAAGCTCCTGTCACTCAGGGCAATTTACATCCCTGGACGCCTAAATGTGGGAGCAGATTTGCTGTCCAGACAGAACATACCAAGGGGCAGTGGAAACTCCACCCCGAGGTAGTACAACAAATTTGGGAGAGATTTTACAGAGCAGAAGTGGACCTCTTCGCCTCTCAAGAGACTGCGCAATGTCCCTCTACTTCTCTCTGAGTCACCCAGCCCCCTGGGTCTGGACGCGATGGCGCACACATGGCCCAGAATGTGTCGGTATGCTTTTCCCCGGTTTCTCTGCTCCCGGAGTCTTAGCCAGAGTTCGACAGCAAGGGTCTTGCCTCTTACTGATAGCTCTCACTGGCCGAACAGGATTTGGTTCTCAGAAATTACATCTCTCCTCGACGGCTCGCCTTGGGCGATTCCGGACAGGAGGGACCTTCTGTCTCAGGCACAGGGGACGATATTTCATCCCCGGCCCAAATTGTGAAACCGTTCATGTCTGGCCCCTAAGGGTACCAAATGAGGTTCACAGGGTTTTCTCTTGAGATTATCGAGACCATTTCAAGTGCTAGGGCTCCCTCCACTTGGAACTGATCTGGGTAGATTTTACAGGGCAGAAGAGGACCTCTTTGCCTCTGTTGATAGCGCAATGTCTCCTCTACTTCTCCCCGAGTCGCCCAGTCCCCCCCTCCCCCTCCCCCTTGGGAGGGGCTGAACGTAGTAACGCAAATGCACCTGCATGCGTTTCCTTCTACTAAAGATATTATTACAGAACCAGCTAACTGCCAGTTTGTTTCAGTTCTGGATTTTCTGTAGAAAGAACTGTCAGCGGGCACTTGCCTCGCCACTGCCAGGTTCTATGTGGCCACTGCGGTTTGCCACGGCTTGGTGGGCGGGGTGCCCTCAAAGAGGCATCCTCATTATTGCCCGGGCCTACGAGGCGTGCGGTCAAGCTTCGCCAGTAGGCTCTCCTCCTCTAAAACCTTGGCTAGAGGTCTCCCTCTGCAGCAAGTTTGTGATGCGGCAGGTTGTCCTCTCCGCACACATTCATTGGATTTTTATAGTTTGGATGTTTTGCCACTCCGGGCTCTTATGCCCTTGAGTCGACATCTCAAGCTCATGTCTGGATAAGTTTGTGATGCGGCAGGCTGGTCCTCTCCACTCACATTCATCAGTTTTTATGACAAGTTTGTGTTGCAATAGGGTTCTCTTCGCACACATTCATCGAACTTTATGGGTTAGATGCTTTGCTACTCCGGACTCTTATGTCCTTGAGTCGACATCTCAGCCCATGCCTAAACAAGTTTGTGATGCGGCAGGTTGTCCCCTCCGCACACATTCATTGCACCTTTTAGTTTGGATGTTCTGCACTCCGGGCTCTTATGCCCTTGAGTCGACATCTCAGCTCATACCTGAACAAGTTTGTGATGCGGCAGGCTGGCCCTCTCTGCTCACATTCATCAGTTTTTATGACAGGTTTGTGGTGCGATAGGGTTCTCTTCGCACACATTCATCGAACTTTATGGGTTAGATGCTTTGCTACTCCGGGCTCTTATGCCCTTGAGTCGACATCTCAGCTCATGCCTGAACAAGTTTGTGATGCGGCAGGCTTGTCCTCTCCGCTCACATTCATCAGTTTTTATGACAAGTTTGTGTTGCGATAGGGTTCTCTTCGCACACATTCATCGAACTTTATGGGCTAGATGCTTTGCTACTCCGGGCTCTTATGCCCTTGAGTCGGCATCTCAGCCCATGCCTAAACAAGTGTGTGATGCGGCAGGTTGTCCTCTCCGCACACATTCATTGGATTTTTTTAGTTTGGATGTTCTGCACTCCGGGCTCTTATGCCCTTGAGTCGACATCTCAGCTCATACCTGAACAAGTTTGTGATGCGGCAGGCTGGTCCTCTCCGCTCACATTCATCAGTTTTTATGACAAGTTTGTGGTGCGACAGGGTTCTCTTCGCACACATTCATCAAACTTTATGGGTTAGATGCTTTGATACTCCGGGCTCTTATGCCCTTGAGTCGACATCTCAGCTCATGCCTGAACAGGTTTGTGATGCGGCAGGCTGGTCCTCTCCGCTCACATTCATCAGTTTTTATGACAACTTTGTGTTGCGACAGGGTTCTCTTCGCACACATTCATCGAACTTTATGGGTTAGATGCTTTGCTACTCCGGGCTCTTATGCCCTTGAGTCGACATCTCAGCTCATGCCTGAACAAGTTTGTGATGCGGCAGGCTGGTCCTCTCTGCACACATTTATCAAAATTGAATGGTTTAGATGTTTATGCTACTCCGTGCTCTTATGCCCTTGAGTCGACATCTGAAGCTCATGTCTGAGACCTCTCGCGTTTTTGTGAGTACACTGCACAACCGTAGGGGTCCGGACAGCCCCAAGTGCGGCGGCGTGGGTATTGCGTTCCCCGTAGCGCTTAGCAGCGCAACATCGTAGTGAAGCCTTTTGTAAAGGGAACGTCTCGGGTTACATGTGTAACCCTTGTTGCCTGAAAAAGGCGGAACGAGATGTTGCGCTGCTTTGCCGCACTGGGGCGTCCCAGGACTGCTCTTCAAAAAGAAGTATCTGACGACACCTGGTGACGTATCCATTTATAGCCTGGCCTCAGGTGCATCTAATGATTACATCAGCCGAGGCTATAAATTCCGGTCAATGTTCATTGACGTGTTCCACACATTTATTCAGCTCGGCTCACAGCTAAAGCTGTTCCCCGTAGCGCTTAGCAGCGCAACATCTCGTTCCGCCTTTTTCAGGGAACAAGGGTTACACATGTAACCCGAGACGTTTTATGTGATTTTGGTATCTATAAGAACATTTCCAATGGGATCATTTAGGATTGGTCCCAAAATATAGACTATTGCATTAAAACTTGTTGTTTTTTTTTTGGTTGAGGTTGCAAAAGTATACTCATCAATTGGTAAATATTAAAATTTATTTAAGTGTGGTTAACATTATTTTATAGAATATTAAGCTGATTTTTTTGCATATTATAAGGCATTATGAACACATTATTGCCTAAGACCTTTAGAAGGCATTAAGGCTTCACAGAAAGTGTTACCGAAATGTGTGCAGGACATTTATTTGAATTTCTATCATAATTTGGAACTAGGGGATTTTAATGGATACCATAAGGAATTTTCTTAAGAATCCAACATAACACAAAACAAAAACTAGATCTTTTGTGAACACATGGTTCCCAGTAGGGCTATTATGATTCCCAGTAGGGACATCAAAGTATAATATTTTAGGATTTTTAAAGTCATATCGCACACCTGTGATTTGAAATATAACACAATATCCAGTGTGACTTCCCAATGAATCTAGTTTTATAGGCCTAAATATAGCTAACTACAATCACAAAAATGGCAACAAAGTGTAATATTATTCAGTACTTACTTGTGTATTTACATGGTAAACTAGACACTGTAATGTACCCTAGAACAAAGACCTAGAAATATTTTCTATGGTTTGATAGCTGCATGCTCGGTTCTGAAAAATAATTCTTATCAATGATATACACACAATTCAGTGGACGTCAGTGAAGTCCATTTTCTGGGTCCTTGAACAGGTTTCGCCAATCCAAGAAAACGAACTCATGCTGATTGCCTCTGCAAATCCTATTTAATATCAAAGGCTTATTAAAGGGCCCTTTCCATGAAATCTGCTGAACAAATGATATCCAGCTTTATCCTGCTGTGTTGTAACTGGACTGACGACGTAAGCAATGGGAATGGTGGTGGTGTAGTGGTCTAATGCACATAACTGGTAAACTGGTAATCAGAAAGTCACTGGTTCAATCCCCACAGCCACCACCATTGTGTCCTTGAGCAAGGCACTTAACTCCAGGTTGCTCTGGGGGGATTGTCCCTGTAATAAGTGCACTGTAAGTCGCTTTGGATAAAAGTGTCTGCCAAATGCATAAATGTAAATCTGAAATTGAGACAGAAAAACTATGATACCATTTAGGTATTAAGGGGAGTCAAGTGATTAAGACAAACCCTGGGAATGAAATAAAGCGACAGATAAATCAGCTGATTAAGAAGAGATATTAAGCTGATTTGTATCTCCCTCGTGTATGGTTTGGAAGGTCTCATTTATTCTGTTGATACACAGTCTTAAAATGTAGTCTAAGGCCCAAAGCATACTTTACACCACTAACACATTGCCAGTGAGCAGTCCCGTTGTACATACTAAATATGCATGGTTTTCTTTACTGTGGCAGTAACCAATCTCTGTCATCTAGTTTGAGTTAGGCTCTATCTCTGGTTTGAGTTAGACATCCATTTAAGAAGTCAAAGTTTAAAATATGACAGCTGGGAGTTAAAGGGTATGGGTCAGATGAACCTCTGTGCTGTGGAGTTAATGTGCAGGATAAGATGAATGGTAATCATACATCACACTGGAAAGTAAAAAGAATAAAAAAATAAAATGACTGCAATGCTGGTCAGACTATTTCCAAGGAAGTGGACTTTCCACAACTTGTTTTTTATGTCTGTGCATCATGCATCTAAGGTTGTACTTAGTTTACAGTTTCACTTATGGAAAGTTTGGAATTTTATGCTGTTTGATCCTTGTGGCTGGTTTGATGGTAGGCATAAGTGGCAGTCAATTTGGGGCTCAAGTTCAGTTTTAGTGCAACATAAACTTGACATAAACATGCAATTGAACTATTGAGAAAACTATGGGAGTTTGAGTTGGTTAGGAAATTATGAGAATTCATCCTCAAAGGCTCTTTTCTATAAAATAAAAGTAAAAGGGGTCTGGGTCTGTCAAGCTCCACAATTACAAAAAAGCACAGTAAAATATAATTAAAAGTGGTCCACATGACTTTATTAAGGCATTGGAAGCCATAAAATTGCTTTGATTTATTGATTTATGAGCTGTACTGAAAGACAAATGCTCCAAAAAGGAGACGAAACGGTGTTACTCAGCTAAACCTTACAGTGTGCTATGAAATCCATGTGAACCCACTGGACAACGCAAATTGAATCCATTACTAGATTGATCCACTGATGGAGGGGCATTCATTTAAACACAGTCAGTTATTTTACTTGAATGTAAACAGATCATATTTGTGCTTTCGTAACAGTGCTGCTGGCTATGATGATGATGATGACGTGAAGATGAACCCAAGTGCAGTTTATTTTACGAACGTGGAAACCCAAAAACCCTACAAATGTGAACTAAAAAAAAACATGAACTTGTCTGGACTAAAACTGGACTTGACATAAACATGACATGACATGACTTGACTAGACTAGTCTTGACTTGACTTGACTTGACTTGACTAGAACAAAACTACCAAGTTATATTAACAATACCTGACACAAGACAATGGCACACGTTAGGGCTTAAATACACAGACATGGGTAACAAGACAACCAATGAACAGGCAGAACTAAACTCAAGATAACAAAACTAATAAACTAAAACCAATGATAAACTAGAACTAATAACAAAGTAATCAACCAATGAACCGATAAAAACAAGACACATGGACAGGGGAAACACATGACAAGATCACATGAGGGAACAGGAAATCACATGACAGGACACCACATGACCCAAACAGGAACTAAACTAGAAAATAAAAGACATGAAAACAAGATCAAAACACATAAATGTGACAGATTTAGTTCTTGCAGTGTAAATGCGTGTGAAAAAAGCAAGGTGGTTGATTTTCAGTTCAGTCAGATATTGTGAGTCCGGTGTAACTGCTGGGCAGATGTGATTTTCATGCACCACATGCTGAATGACAGATTGCATACTGTACTTCAATAAGATGTGATGTTTCTGAAAACATTTCTAAAAAATAAATAAATAATAATTCCTTACATTTATAGATCTCTTTTCTAGGCACTCAAAGTGGGAAAAAATGCATGTTTTCCACATGTTCTGTTACATTTCTTGGCTAATACTTTAAAACAGCAGCCAGTGTTCATTTGAAGTTTCCTTTTTATTTTGGTATATTGCCTTTTGATTTTACCATACTCCCATTTGTTTTTGTCATATTGCTGTTTGATTTTGCCATATTCCTTTGCAACACTGACTTTAGTTTTTGCCCCATTGCTGTTTGATTTTGCTTTATTGTTGTTTGATTTTGCCAAATGTCTTTTTTTTTTTGTCAAATATTTTTACTGCAATTGTTTTTTGCCGCATTGCAAAATCAAATGCAATGCTGGCAAAAACAAACAGCAATGGGGAAAAATACAAGTAATGTTGCAAAATCACATGATTTTGCCAGATTCCCTTTGTTTTTGCTGTATTGCCTTTTGATTGGCCACATTCCCTTTGTTTTGCACCATTGCTGTTTGATTTTGCCATTTCACTTTTGTTTTTGCCAGCATTGCATTTGATTTTGCCACATTCCTTTTGATTTTGCCACATTCCCTTTTTTTTGCCCCATTGCTGTTTGATTTTGCCATATTCCTTTTGTTTTTTGCCAGCGTTGCATTTTGATTTTGCAACATTTCCTTTGTTTTGCCAGCATTGCATTTGATTTTGCCATATTCTCTTTGTTTTGCCATATTCCTTTTGTTTTTGCCAGCATTGCATTTTATTTTGCCATATTCCTTTTGTTTTTGCTGTATTGCCTTTTGATTTGCCACATTCCCTTTGTTTTGCCACATTTATGTTTTTCATTTTGCCATTTCACTTTTGTTTTTGCCAGCATTGCATTTGATTTTGCCACATTCCCTTTGTTTTGCCCCATTGCTGTTTTTGATTTTGCCATTTCACTTTTGTTTTTGCCAGGACTGCATTTGATTTTGACACATTCCCTTTGTTTTGCCCCATTGCTGTTTGATTTTGCCATATTCCTTTTGTTTTTTTGCTAGCATTTCATTTGATTTTGCCATATTTTTCTCTTGCCTCTTTCTAACTGACCTCCACTAGCATTCGGATGTGTGTCTTTTAACTCATTAAACTTCTCCTTGAGCCTGACTAATTCCTTACATTTATCACATTTGAATCCCTCACTGCTGATGGAGGAGGCTATAGTAAACATGTGACATGCAATGCAGGCCGAAATAAAATTTCGGATGCCATGAATTACCACAGTTGTTTGTTGTTTACTCGTGATAAGTGAATAATGCGGGGGAATATTATTTTGTCTCATTCCTTTTGTTTTTGCCAGCATTGCATTTGATTTTGCCACATTCCCTTTGTTTTGCCGTATTGCTGTTTTATTTTGACACATTCCTTTTGTTCCCTATTGTGAGCGTCAGATTAGAGTGGAACCCTCCGCTCTCCCCTGAACCCTCCTGGCTTTATGATTGGTTCTTGGGCCTGCGGTGCTGCTCACAGCCATGACCAGCCCCCGTTCCTTTCTTCCCGGAAGTGCATGAGGAGCTGACAAGATTGTGGATGGCACCTTTTACTGCCCGGTCCCGATCTTTCAGCTCCCCCGCCCTCACTACCTTTGATGGTGGGGCGGTAAAGGGCTACTCAGCAATGCCCCCAGTGGATAAGGTGCTTCCTTTTGTGTTTCCTGCATTGCCTTTTGATTTTGCCACATTCCTTTTGTTTTTGGCAGCATTGCATTTGAATTTGCCATATTCCTTTTGTTTTTGCCAGCATTTCATTTGAATTTGCTATATTCCTTTTTCTTTTGCCAGCATTGCATTTGATTTTGCCATATTCCTTTTGTGTTTCCTGCATTGCCTTTTGATTTTGCCACATTCCTCATGTTTTTGCTGTATTGCATTTTAATTTGCCATATTCCTTTTGCCAGAAATGTCTTTTGATATTGCCACATTCACTTTGTTTTGCCCCATTACTGTTTGATTTTGCTATTTTCCTTTTGTTTTTTTTTCCAGCATTGCATATGATTTTGCCATATCCCTTTTGTTTTTGCCATTTTGCCTTTTCATTTTGCCACATTCCCTTTGTTTTGTCCCATTGCTGTTGGATTTTGCCACATTTCTTTTGTTTTTGCCAAAATGTAATTTGATCTTGCCATATTTCTTTTGTTTTTGCTTGCATTGCATTTTATTTTGCCATATTCCTTTTGTTTCTGCAATATTGCCTTTTGATTTTGCCATATTTCTTTTAACTGTATGCATTAAGGATTGTGGTATTGTGTAATAGTGGCATGTACATAGTTAGCCACAATTAAGATATGCAAGTGTCTCATTTAAATATTGCATATGCTAATTGAATAAAAACAAGTTGAGGTCTAAATATCTGTAGGCCAATATTTTCAGCTCAGCTCCTTAATATATTCCTCAGCTGATGTCACAGGACTCAATTCACACACATCCAGGTTTGCACGGCATCTGTTGTATTTGCCATCTGTGCTTGCTAAAATATCCAGATACAGAAAAGTATATGAATGTGAAGAGTATTCTTTTCTAAAAAGAAGCCTGTCTAAAATATACCATCTAAAAAAAGGCCTAAACACAGAATGTAATTTTGTCTGAATAAATTTAATCCAAGATCAGTAACTGTTCTAAACAGACATTCCAGAATAGATGTATCTGGAATATTAGAACCAAGCATATGTTGTCTATAATAAGCATAACACATTATGTATTTCTACATCTGTGTCTTGCAATGCTACAAGTAAACAAACTGTTATTATTTGTTATTGAATTGTTGAAAACCATTGGACAAATTGGACAGTAATTCATAGCCAGCATGCTCATTTTGACTTCAGAAATACAATATTTCAGTATCTGCTGTGAAATTCTTTATATATGTATAAATATGAACACAGAGATACTTGTTTGACTATTTGACTAACAACATTGAAGTAATATATTTTAAAATATGTAACTCACAGTGGCGGGCTATGCATTTAAAGTCTAGGCTTCAGTGTGATTCATTCAATTAAGAAAACACAGTTTCACAATGAATAAGACACCCTATGCATTTGGGCATCATACATTATGTCGCCGATAACTAATAATACCAATTGTCTTTTTAAAAACGCTTCCATGCACTAAAGCTAGAACTTGAAACGACACTCAATGCTCATGCAAGGCTATTTTTAACCCTTTCCTGCCTCTGCATAAAATTCTGAAAATTCCATTCTGTGCCAGAATAAGATATTCATTTCTAAATTCATATTATATTCATATTCATATAAGATCACACACCTGAACTGTATATGTCATATTGAAGGGAAGAACTAGTGCTTTTAAATTATATAAATATATGTATAATTATTTAAGGCTGATCATTCTTTATCAATAAGATTTCACACTTTTTACATAAATCTTCTCCGGCCACAATACTTCATCAGACAACAAATTTTATGGGCAATGTAGAATAGCAGACAGATTAGAAATATAATCTATTGTTTAAAAGTTATGACCATTCTAGTGATTAGTGGGATAACGGAATAAAACAAATATTATATTAAATATATTTAGAATGTTAAGATACATTTCACATGACCACTCCTCAAATACTCATTTTGAGCACCTGCAATAAAAATCGACATTACATCTGAAATTGAAGGACATAAACACTGAAATATACATTTTATGTGTTCAATAAAACACACACTTTATTTAATTTGAACATTACAATTACACAGCAAAACATACAAAATCAAACTTAAATAAATGTACAGTAAATACAGTTTAATAAAGAGTGCAGGAACAGAATATATATAAATTCATAAATACTCAACAACTGCAATACCTGGAGAGAAGAGAGTGAGAAAAGAGGGGTGGACGATAACACCAGTAAACACAGCCCAACCTAGGCCTCTTTGTGAAACTGGTCACACTCAGTGCCAAGACTGAAAACAGTTCCTATCGCGAACCGAGCAAAGTTTTTGCCATTACATTCCGGCATTTAACAAGCAACTTTAGTTTATTTTCAGTTCTACTTTTCCGATAGCATAGGCAACATCTCTTAGATGACTCTTCAAATTTAGGGACATGGGCTGTGTGGAGCGATGACGAAGGAGGGACTACAGGATTTAGTGTATGAAAAGGGAAACTTAAGTGAATATCTGCAGTTGTCCCTGGTCCAGCAGATCTTCCTCCTGTGTGCTCATGCCACATCCTCCTCTGCTATGAACCTAAGCTCATCAGCAGCCTCCTCTTGAGGGTGCTGAACAGGGATCCATAGTCTCTATCCATCTCTACAACAGAAAAAATTACACAATTGGTAGCCAGCAGTGCGTTCTTCACAAATCTGTACACTAGTCTAACCAGAATGTCCAGAATGTCCAACTGCAGACAGCCATCTCACACTTTCCTTGTGAACAGGAAGCTACAAACAATCTAAAATCATGTCTGTGTGATGATGGGTGAGGCCATATGCTAAATTATAGAAATATTTTTACCATTTTTGTTATTACATGGGAAAATCAACAAGCTAGATAACTTCTCTAACTAGCAAGCCAGTTTTCAGGAAGGTAAAAAAAAAAGAAAAAGGTCTGACCAGCGTCTGCTCTCTGCCTCACATTATTACACATTACTTAGGATTTTTCACAAGCGACAAAACTGGCAAAAAGTTATTTATATTTAGTTAAACATTTACATAGTATTACCAGCTAATCTTTATTTAGCAAGTTTGGCACAGAAACTGCCAAAAAACTTTTATATAAAAAGAAGAGGCTCGCCAATGACAGTCACATTTTTTTCAAGAAATAATCTAGCTAGTGCTACTACAAATAAATGCTTTGTAACTAAAAAGGTTTGACCATCTTTCACAAGCAACAAATTGGCCAAAAAAGTTATTGATATTTAGATAAAAATGTACATAGTATTGCTAGCTGTTAGGCTGTGTGGGAAGCAGGAGAAGGCAGACGGGCGATTCGGATCTAAGTGCGGCTTTATTGCAACAAAACACAAACACTGGACTCAGGCAAAACAGGAACAAATAAAAAGTCCACGATGGGAAAAACAAGCTGAAAAACAAAATGACATCCAGGGGGTACAATAAAACTAAAACACGAAATAACATGCAGAATGGGAAACATACACGAGAGGCAAGGTAACCGTGAATGGGAGAATCAACACAGAGGGCCGAGAACAACGGACATGAAACGATAACGATTGACAAAGGGAAGGGGAGAAAGCAGGGTTTAAATAAACAGACAAGGTAATGACAAAATAACAGACAGGTGCGGACAATAACACAGTGATCAGAGCTGGGAGTGTGATCCGGGAATTGTGGGAAGTGCAGTTTCACACACGGACAGTGAGACTCAGGCCGGACAACAGGGAAAACGTGACATGGAGCGGGATCGGTGACGGGTGAGACGGAAAACACGGAGAAGACAACAAGGAAACGTGACATTAACGTGATTAGTGAAACAGAGAACACAGGGCAGACAACACGGGAACGTAACACTAGCTAATGTTTATTTAGCAAGTTTCACAGAAATTTGCTTACAAATAGAGGCTAGCTTCCTGTCTGATGAACACCCATGGTCATGTCATTTTTTCCCAGAAATAACTAGCATTACTCCTTCAAACAAATGGTTCATAACAAAAAAGTTTTGACTTTCAATAGACTATATTGACAACACATGTTAAATAACTTTTCTTACTTTGAAAGATCACCTCAGTTTTCAATTTGAAGTATTAAGTCCAACACTGGAGGTAATCTCCCGGGATATCCCCTCAGGCCCTGCCCAGGCAAATGGAGGATGACGATGATGACGATACATTTATTATTCACGCCCAGTAACTCCTTAAATAATAATACGTGCTTTTAGCTTATATTGTCAGAAGTATCTGGCAGTTTTTCAGAAATAAAATAGGTGATTGGATGGCGAAAATATTGAGACAGGAACCGCGGGAATAAATGTTCCCAAATTTGAATGCTCCGGCTGGTAAGGGATAACTGCAGCATGACTGTTTTTTTAAATGAACGTCTTCAAGATGGATGAGGGATATTCGGAATATGACGTTTAAGGAAACAAAACTGCAATGCTACAGTTAGCTTAGCAGGAGTTTGACTCTCATTAGAGATGTCTCCTAGCAACCCAACTGATAAACAATGCTGCAGCACTAGTGTACTAAATGTACGATTATCAAAAGAGATTATAATTGACCATGATTTATACACCTGTATCTGCAGGCATTTGTTGAACAAGCTTTAATATCATGTAATGTGGAAACAAACTCATTTATTGATATTACTTAATAAAGTGAATGTTTATCACTTACTTCGTATATCTCCCTGGGTGTGGACATCTTTGTGTGACATTATGCACCTGCATCTCGGCGAAATTGGAATTGAGAATTTCTGCACAAGCCTACAAGTTGTAATTCTGACTTAAAAATGCATTCCACTGCACTTTTCCTAGTAGGAAGTTGTAAAATCCTACTTTTCAAGTTGAATGGAACACTTTTCAAAACTTGATCCGACACTGAATGATCCAGCAGCCTAATTTACACTTAGAATACTCTTGATGCTGCTATAACAATTCAAAAAGCACTTACCAAATTGCTTGAAATGAAAATCAGTCCTCCTTTCGTTAAATAAATTATTTAACTTAAAAACATTGTCAAAATCATACTTTGGCCTCTGATGACACACAACACCTATAATATTTTTGTGATTAACACTTTTTTATTGATTCATAGACTAAATAAAGAAAAGCAAAACATATATACATATAATCAACATTTAACCCCCACTCTTACCCCTCCTAAGCCCCAACAAACATTCTGTGGTCTCACATGAATATATACACACCAAACAAGCAAAAACCAAGCTCCTTTAAGGTTATCTCAGAATCAAGAGAATTTTTTTGCTCAATCTTCAGTTAGAAACTAAATACTTCACCACCAGCAGATTTCACTGAGGTTATGGTAGAAAAAGACTCTTTCTGTTTTATATATCTTGCCAGAAGTTTTCCTGTCATATCTCCTGACTCAAAGTATGACTGTCTTGACCTGAATAGCCAAAACTCCACCTTCCATGACAAAATAGTGTTATGTCTATTTCAATATGGTCAATTCTCATAGGCCATCAGACAACATTCGGCGCTTCAACTCTGCTTCGGCACTTAATATTCTCTCCCAATTCCATGAGTTCTCGTGCTTTGGTTTTTTATTTATTTTTTGGTGAATGAGGCATACTGAATGATCCAGCCCCTAAGAACCGCCTTAATTGCCTCCCAAGCCACTGCCACAGAGGATACTGAGGACCAGTTGGTCTCCATTTAAACATTGATTTCAGCCTTTACACTTTTGGGAATTCAGTATTTTGCAAAAGGGATACATTAAAGCACCAACTACAAGATTTCCTTTTCTCCATATGTGCCAATACCTCTAAACTCACAAGCATGTGATCTGAGACTAAAATGTTTCCAATTGAGCAATCAGCAACAGATGAAATGAAGGACTTAGATATATATATATATATATATATATATATATATATTCTAGAATAAATCTTCTGGAATGATGAAAAAAATATATAGTCCCTACCAGATGGGTTCAAAAGTCTCCAAATATCTGTAAGACCAATATTTTTACAAATCAAAAAATAATAAATAATAAATAAAAAATAATATTGCATCCGAGGAGGATGAAATATATTCACATGTTTCCAATGTTTTACAGATAGCTTAGAGGGAAGAGTAATCAGTTTCATGTCGACAACACATTAATTTCCCAGCATGGATGGCAGGAAGTTGGCATCAGCTTGTGACATGTGAAATGTCTAATTAGTAAAAAAATACAATTGTTTTCTAACCCTCAAAATGTATGGATTGTGTGTAATAATTGTTTACCTTATAATCATCTGAAAGATCAAAGAGACCCTTTGCCAGAATCAGGAAAATAATTACAAAAATCCTACCTCAAGATGTTTACATTCATAATTTTGGGTGGATAGCCAAGAGCACATTAAATAACTTCTGATTACATTCCTAAAGCTCAGCACTGATTCAGGACTGAGCTACAATACTGGATCAAGCAAGTTTTAAGTTTATGTTGATAGTTTTATATATTAACTTATATATTAATATTAATTAATAATGAATCTAGAAATCAAGTCTATAGTAGAAAAAATGAAATCGTTTAGAATTTTTTCTACTTAAATATAGTTAGAAATCACAGTGATTAATGCAGATTTATGATTTTACTGTGCATTTGGCCACAATGAGTTGACAGCTGAAAATATTGTTAAATTTATGGGCATGTGTGAGCTCCAGTTTCCAGGTGAAATGTCCACAGAGGGGCTCAAACAGCAAATGGTAAAGCGGGTTGTTTTTAGTGATAATAATAATAATATACAGTCAACTGGTTTGCATATTTTACTAACCATATTTCTATGGTTATCCTAATTGTCAGTTGACTAAGTTTTTAATTTTAGAATTCCTTTAAATCTTAGAATTAGGGTGACCATATTCCTGCTTGTGGGAAATGGGACAGGCCCCTCCCAGCAAAAATGAAATTTACATATCTTTACCTAGGCACAGATCAATGCGAATTAAAGGGTGCATCTGCATCTGTAACTGTTGTCACCTTGTATTTTTTGCTGGCAGCAATTTTTCTCAGTGTGCGCTTGTCTTTCAAGAGTTTAGCGTATAATGCAGATCAGTCCAGTCCAAAATGAAGATGTACAAAAAGCTTTGCCTTCATGACTGTTACACTAAGTCTAGATTTATCTGGTGTCCATGCTGTGTTCATTAATGAGAACACACAATCCACAGATTCAGATGTCCCAGGCAGGCATAAAACAAACTCCACAATCTTTGCTAAGACTTGGCTAACTTAATGTTCTTGCTCTCCAGCTCACGAAAAACATCTGTAAATCTCTCAGACATGGCAGTCTTGTTCATGTTCCAATCAGTGTAGAGACTAATGTTTTTCACGCAAGGCCACTCATCAAAGAGCGTGGTTTCGTCATTCAAAGTGAGAACGGGGATTCTGGAGCAGAAGTGTTCGAGGCTGCTCTGAATGTCTTTCCACTCTGAGATGTCTCTCAGTAATGCCCACACAAGCTGTTCTGTGTTCTCCAATGAGCGACTCCAGTTTTGGAGGTAATCCACTAATGCTGAATAAAAGTTTCTCACTGCACAAAATAAATCATCCACTCGCATGTCACCAGCATCAACCAGTGCTTCCAACTGCTTTTGGAATGAAAAAAAAAAGCATTGTATGAATGATTCCTCCAGCCTGGCCTGCAAGACTTTTCTCAGATCATGATTGTGCAAAGCTGATTTATTGTCTTGCTCTACAATCTCCAGTGCACTGTTAAAAGTGGCTATTTGCTTGAGTGCGAAGCCAATCCAAAGTTTAGTGCAAGGATCGCTGAAAATGTATCTTAGAAACTTTGGCCATTTTTCTTGAAAGATGTAGTTTCTTTCAAGAGCTGGACCAAGAGAGAGGCAATGTGTGTTGCCATGCTGTAGTAATTTCTGATAGTCCAGCTGCACAAAAGCGAGTTTGTTGCATATGACAGCTTCAAATTTGGTGCAGGCAGAAGAAAATTTGCACAACAGAATGGCTCTGTCTGTGACTCCTTTTTTAGAAATTTAAACTCTTTTGAATATCCTCATTAAATGTACATGCACACTCCCTTAAAATGTTTCCAGCTGCAATTTCATCTTAGTGCTCTTTCAAACTGACTCCTCAATCAGTTCACTAACTGGACCTCTATTGAAAGGGGATTGTGATTCGATAGTATAATCCAATCATGTACTTCAAATAATACGGTGCAATTTTATTGGTTTTACAAGCCTTATCCTTGGCTACCTTTGATTAGAATACTCATGTGACTGAGAAAGTCACATAGATGATAGAGAAATTTTAGGAGAGGTGAAATATTTTTTCAGAGTAAGTCAGGACAGTAGAAAAAGTGCTTGAATATGGGACTGTCCCAGGAAAAACAGGTCATCTGGCCACCTTACATTGAATCCAAATTTCACTGACCATTGTTTATGGTTAAGGAAATACTTTGTGCCATATATTACAAAGAAAGCTGAACAAACTCAGGATACCAGTATTGGTTTTAGTTCGGCAATACACACCATATCCAACCAGGCATTATGTTTAAGTGGTTTCAATATGCTGGTTATCAACTTTCTTTATCAAATCAGAGTTTGATCCTGAATTTATGATTAGTTCACTAGCGTGTTCACATGAACAAATTATATTTGCTCCAAACAGACATTTGCGTGCAACATGGAGAGATACAGCACTATTAATTTCTTGTGAGTGAGTTATTTACTTCACCGCTGAATATCATAAAAAAAATTATGAAGAAATTAAATACTTTTACATGTCAATTTTCTATGTGATCATGTTGGATTTATGTGATGTCGCTTAATTCACAAGCACATTGCATTTGTTGCCGTCATCCTCACACCTCTCATCAAGTTGGATATGTTCTCAACAGGGTTTGTGAGATTTACCCTTTTGGCATTGCCTCATGAAAAATAACTTATCTTCCAGGAAAATCTCTTCATAAATCTTGGTTGATGTGACTGAGGCAGCAGTGGATTGCAGCTCCTAAATAGGGATACCTGTACCTGCAATCAGTGCTGCAGTGCAGCTGTGACGGAGCACTTTTTGCCCTGAGCACTCTGACCTTAAAAAGCTCTTTGTTACTCTATGAGTTCATGTTGTGATGAATCAGGTTTTAGACTGCAACGGTTAGTATCTGGAGATTTCCGTCTTGCAAATTCACAAATATAATTTGCTTCATTGGAAACATTCTTTCATTTGCAACAAAAATAATCCCCTGAAAATGAAAGTGAAGGTGGAGATTTGTAGTAAAAAAATAACTTAAATATTGATGTTTCTAACCCAAACTTATCAAATATCTTTTGATGATATGGATTTAACCATTGGAGTCTTATGGATTACTTTTATGCTGCTATTATCTGCTGTTTGGACCTTTAGATCTCTGGCTACCTTTCACTTGCAATGAAAGGACCAACATAGCTGAGATGTTCTTCTAAAAACCTTCATTTGTGTGTAGCAGAAGAAAGTCATACATATCTGGGATGGCAATGATGAGAGGATTTTTGTAGAAAACTATTCCTTTAATAATTATTGTAATAAACATTTATTTTGCTAAGTAATATACTTATATAGAACTTACATAGTTCATAATCCTAACTATAGGCTGTTTTTCAGTTGCCTAGCAAAACAGCATCTTGACACATTTGATGTGTGATCACAGGTGTGCGTTTACAGTCATTTTACAATGGCTTCAAAATGTATTTGACATCCAAACAGAATTTAGATTCTGAGCTATCTGTGTTATACAGAGCCTGTGAGTATTTGAAGACATTAGCACAGTCCAATCATTTATTTTTTTGTATTACTTAAGGTGCACAGCCCCTGTTATATCTCTTAGTTTTCCAGAGTGATCTCAGTGTGAATTCGGCAACAGTAGGTTGAAAGTTCTTCAGCTGAAATTCATGTGTAAGCTGCAGCAGATTTGTGCTGTAATATTTGGCTTTCCCTCTTATGTCATATAGGAGGATCCCCCCACATACTTGAGCATACACGCACAAGTGGACTATGCCCTTATGTGTTTACATAGAGAGGAGCAGCTGAAGCATGAGGCTGTGACTTAAGATAATTTATCATCGAGGCATATGGGCAAAAGTAACAATTGGGAATTTTAGATATTGTAATGGTGCGACCATGATCTAAACCAGGGGTGCCCAATAAGTCGATCGCAATCTACCAGTCAATCGCAAAGGCAATGCTGGTAGATCGCACAAAATTTAAATGTACTTTCGTTAAATTTTAATCAAAATTTATATAATATCTTTCCTCCTTTTAGTTTCTGTCTGACTTGCACTTGACGAGTAAATATTGACCAGGCGAGGTTTTGTTTATTCAGTTGCCATGACAACTAGGTTTGCGCATTCGTGCCTTCCAAGGACTTCTGAGAACAGAGCGCGAAATTGCGATGCTACTGCCCGGATTAGGCAAAACTGTCTGATTCCATTCAGTGCAAGTCATCAGAAAAAGGTAAATGCCCTGGCTATTGTAATCTATTGTGCTGTAGGTGTTTTGGGTTTAGTTTTATAACTGAATGATATCAACATTGAACATTATTATATTTATTTTTATTAATTAGAAGATTAATTCCATGTAGGGAAACATGCAGTAGTTCCAACAAGCATTTTCTTATTTTAAATGAATCTGTTTTTTTTAGTTGGTAGATCTTATTGAGTTGGTCATTTAAAAGTAGATCATCACACAAAAAAGTGTGGGCACCCCTGATCTAAACTATCTGTTTTAGAATGTTTAATAATTATAATTTTTATAATCAGAAAAAGTTAAATGTTGAGAGGATAAGAAAACTAGAGAATATGATATGAATTCCCTACACCTCAAAAAGCAGCAGAATGCCATGAAAAAACTGCTTCTAAAAGAATGTCATCGATTTAAAAAAAAAAAAAACAACCAGCCCTGAGAGTGGAAATAAGGAGGTGTAGCATGTCTAAAGTGATAGGAAGTTGTATATCTGGAATGGTTGGGAAGATTTTTCTGATACCTCTTAGAATTAGCCAGATGGATGAAAAGAAGAAAAGACTAGGGAATTGAGGTGAATGACATCTTGCGTGAAACTGTATGCTCGCCACAATTTTATTAATGATGACTTTTTCAATAATAGGACGTTAAAATAGAAAGTAATAAAAGATCAGACAGTTGACACATTAACACTGGAACTAAAGGGGTCTTGTGAGAGTTGCAAAATGAAGAATATTTAAACCAAGCAGAATCATAAGCTTTGAGCATAGAGGGGGTAATACCATGCCTTATCAAATTTTTAGCAGAATTTAGCATCTAGGCAAAAGGGATGGGTTTAGTTGAGCAGAAGGTCTGCTAATGAAGGATGCGGCACTGGGAGAATGCTGGCTGGTAGGCAGAGGTGATGAAACTCCAGAAAACGAAAGTGAGACAAAGAGTCAGCAGTGGAATTATGAAAACCAGCGATGTGTTATGCTGTGAGTAAGAAATGACAATTAATGCTCTGCCAAATAAGCTGTCTCAATAGAGACATGATCATGCTGCAAGAAGATCGTCCTTTGTTGATTATTGTAACAATGGCTGAGATGTTTCAATGAATGACAATGTGTTTGTGAGACCATTGAGAGTCCCATAGGATACTGGCTATCACGATGGGATACATTTCAAAGTGAACAGATGAAAACGAATCGCTAACTAGTGTTTTAAATTCTGTTGGCCAGCTCCCTGTGAACCACAGCCCATCAAAGTAGCTCCTGAAACCGATGGAGGGAGCTGCGTCAGAAAAAAAAGACAGGGATTCAGAGGATTTTGGAATGTCATTATAGAAAAAAGAAATGCCATTCCATTGAGTGAGAAAAATGGTCCAACATTTAAGGTTGCATTGACAGCCTTCAGTTAGGGTAACCTTATCTGACAACTTGGCCATGGAATAGTCTGTGGTGAGAAGGCGGGAGATGAATGAACGGCCTTGGGGTATAAAACGCATTGCAAAATTGAGATGCCCTAAAAGAGACAGAAAGTCACGTTTGTAGATGTCGTCAGAGAGAATAATAAAACCACAAAAAGTTATAATTCGCTCCAATTTATCCAGAGGTAAAGAAGCCTGCATTTTTACGGTATTGAGTGTGATCCCTAGAAATTCCAGGGAAGTAGAGAAATAGAACTTGGACTACCATTTAATGCTGAAAAGAGGCCAATCTGAAGGGTGAATGGGCAAGATTTTGAAGGCAGAAGCCTTGGCCAAAAGAGCACCGTAGCTGTAACTTTGATGAATTTGATAGCATGATCTACAGTGGCATAGTGAACAGAAAATTGCTCGAGGGAAATTAGAGAGTTAACTACGGAAGCTCAAAGAGGCCTTGCAATATTATTATTTTTCTGTCTAGTTTTCTTGTGATCTCGACATAACAAAGGTTGTTTTCTCGTGATCATGGCAAATAAAAAGTTGTGTGTGAAAGGTTCTTTTTTTGTGTGCCAAACTGAGTATGAGGGTATTGAGACAGCTTTAACTGTTTAGGACCTCTCTTCTGTCTCTGCTGCTTTGACTTGGTGGTCTGTATGTTGCATTCCCTCTGTCTCTTCATTTCTTTCACTAGTCAATTCCTTCTCATCCCTTATGGACTCTCCCTGTTGTTTTCCTCCTCCTTTATTATGAAAAAATGTGGTGTAAAATAATGTTACAAAAATTAAATGTAATATAGGCTACTTAATGCCAATAAGTTAGTATAGGAGTATGAGTAGTTACTGTTTTGCTTGCCACTATTCACTATATGTCAATTTATTGTTGTTGTTTCCTCACCTGGTTCTTCCTGCATGCTCTTCCTTTCCCTTTCTCCTTCTCCATCTCTTTCCCTTGGCACTGAAATTAATACACAAATATATTGTAGGCAGGAGAGTTGAGGTCAGTTATGGAGACCATTTACAGATTCTAAGGATATGATCAAAAGGCACACAGTGGCGTGTCATTTTTAATGTCTTTATTATTATTATTATTATTATTGGGATTAGAAACTTTTTTAAATCACAAATTCCTTTCACAAGAGAAGCTGTATTCTCCATTGTGGGTTTGAAATAAAAAAAAATAATAAAAGCAGGGGATTGCCTAGTTAAGTAATTTGATACAACAACAGATAGCTGGTTTGCATTATCTGTTACTTTAGCTTAACACTTTTCAGAAGAACAAAAAAACCAAAAAACAAGACAGAGGTCATTATGGACTGTCCCTAGTCTCTCACCTGAATCTGTCTTTTTTCTTTTAAAGAACTGTCGTATGTCCATTGCTCACTGGCAGGCCACACAAACACAAAAAACAAACAAACAACCGCCATTCGCCACTAAGTGGCGGTGACGTCACCACGACGCTTGTGCCAGGCTATGTGCACGTTAAGGCCATGTGAAGTGTCGAACGCCCGCTGGCAGGAGGTCACGGGACAGATCCAACCGGTGACATGGGTCGAATGACTGAGATGACTGGTTGATGCACCACCTGTGCCCCCTACTGTGCCAACTTGCTGTGCTTTAGCCACCCTGCACTCTGCTCGTTGTTGTGAGCGTCGCTCCTCTGCCCTCCGTTGTTGTTGGAGGGCGACTGCCTCCAACTGGCCAGCAGCATCCTTCACAAGCCTCCTCCAAAGAGGCCGATCTTGACACTGCTGGTACCAGTCGTCGGCAAGTCCACTCAGCTCCAGATCCTCCTGTACCACATCACTCCATCTCTTCTCCAGCCCGTGCCGCTCCGCTTAGCCCCTCTATCCGGCCAAACAACAACTGTTTAGGCATGCGGTGGCTGGGCATGCGGGCTACATGACCCAGCCAACGCAACCTTGCCTGCCGGAGGAGCTCACCGATGGGACTTTGTCCACATCTTTCAAAGACTTGTGAGCTCCTCACACAATCCAGCCTGGTTAAACCCAGGATGGATCTTAGGCAGGCCAGCCTAAATGTTTCTAGCCGGCGATGATGTTCCATTAGGGGGTCCACGTTTCGCAAGCATAGAGAAGGGAGGGAACGACCGTGGCCGAGAATACTTGAAGCTTTGTGCGGAGCGACAAACCGGGTAGCTTCCACACAGCATTACGCAGCCGATGAAAAGATAATGCCGCTCGACTGATTCGGAGTGAGACCTCTGCTGTCAAACCGAGCTGGTCATAAGCACACTTCCCAGGTATGGAAAACACTCCACTCTCTCCACAACTGCCCCATCACCAATTGGGAGCTGTGGGGGTGTAGTGTCCGTTGGTACATAATACCCAGGAAGGTGCTTAGTTTTGGTTGGGCTGATGGTCAGGCCCCATCTCTTAGTGGCAAGCTCCAGGTTCATCAGCAGCGCCTCCAACTCCTCCTTTAAGTGAGCAGCAATCACCAGATCATCAGCATACATAATGTGGTTGACCAATAGGGAGCCATCCCTTGATCCAGCACCGGGCATCGATCAACCTCCCATTATATCTGTACCAGATGGAAATTCCTCCAGTACAGCCATCGAAGGCTTCACTGAACCACATGGTCAAAATAGATATTAAATAATGTGGGGGCCAGAGGACATCCCTGTCGCACTCCAAGGTGAACAGGGAATGGCTCCGACTCACGACCACATAGTTTTACCCGGGCCCGCTCGCCATCATGAAGGTCCTTAATGATCGCGAGCAGCGGGTCTGGGACTCCGAAAGCACGAAGAACAACCCAGAGCCCAGGCCTACTGATGGTATCATAGGCCTTGACCAGGTCAATAAAGCAGAGATGTAGGTCTTGCTGGAATTCCCTACACCTCTGCTGTAGCAGACGGACAGGGAATATGGCATCCGTGCAAGACCGCCCCTTCCTGAAACCACACTGGGGCTCCGCAAGTCTCTCCTCAGCGTGCCTGGCAAGGCGATGTTGAATAATCCTTGCCAGGACCTTTCCTGGCACACTGAGGAGTGAGATGCCCCTATAGTTATTACAATCTGAGCGGTCCCCCTTTTTAAAGAGAGGGACCACCAGGGCATCCTTCCAATCCTGCGGAACCCGCCCAGTGGTCCAGACTGTTGTTATGATGTCATGTAGGGCAGTCTGTGCACAAACACCACCCTCCCTCAGCATTTCACTGGGGAGATCATCTCTGCCCGGTGCCTTTCCTGGCCTCAGGCTCCGGATCACCCTCAGTACTTCCTCTAAAGATGGTACCTCAGCCAGCCACCCACAAGGAGTGACTTCTTCCTTCAATATTTGTGGCACCGCAGCCCCAGCAGTGTCATCCCCACTTTGTCCCACAATGTTTTCCAGGCTCAGGGACTTCCCCTCCCCCAGGACCTCACAGAAATGCTCAGCAAATCTGTAAACCTGTTTCTGGGGGTCGGAGATTGGATCACCATTCTTTCCCCTAATGATGGTAATAGGTGTGGCGCTGCAAGTAACTTTTTTGATAGAATTAAAGAGCGATTTGTGATCATGGGCCACTGAGGCAGACTCCATCTCCTCAGCAACCCGCAACCACCAACCATCCTTGCAGCGCCTCACGGCTCTCCGAACCTCTGAGCGAAGGCTGCGGTAATCCTCCTCATTCTCTGACGTGGGATGCTGTAGACGATGAGAGTGGGCCTGTCGCTTTTTCTCAGCCAGCCTGAACACCTCCTCTGTCAGCCAGGGTTTCTGAGGAGGTCTGGACCGTGTGCCCAAAACTGCCATTGCAGTTACATGAGCCACAGCCCTAAACCTCGCCCATTTCCCCTCGACATCCAGAGGAGTGGGGGACGATGCCAACTCCAGCTGCAAGCGATGCTGAAATTCTCGCTTGCAACTTTCATCAGCTAGCCTAGACCAGGCCACTATGGGTTTGAAAGGGTCCCTGGGTTTACACCCACCACCGGAGTGGAAGAATGGCAGGCGCATCTTACAGATGACAAGTCGATGGTCAGTGGGCAGATCAGCTCCACGGTAGGTCCTGGTGTCAAGGACATGGGCCCGCATCCGCTGTTCCGTCACTATGTAGTCCAGCAGATGTTCTTGCTTGGATCCAGCATGCATCCATGATGTTGTGTGGATGCGCTGATAACGGAACAGTGTGTTGGTAATTACAAGCCCATGGGCTGCACAAAAATCTAGCAGCCTCCTGCCGTTGTTATTGAGCTGATCAGGCCCATGTCTTCCAATCACTCCTGACCAGGTGCTAGCATCATGACCAACTCGGGCATTGAAATCACCCAACATGATGATTCTATCCCGAGGGGCCACTTTAGCCAACACCTGTGACAGGAGGTCATAGAAGGCATCTGACTCATCTGTCTTTCCCGCATCCCTCCACGGATGTTCGTCTTCGGTGGGGGCATAAATAACCACGACCACCACTCCTCGCCTCTGGTTGATGGGAAGGCGAACCCAAAGTAACCTGGGGCTCACAGCTTCCCACACCTCGCCGCCACGCTCCCACGCTGCCTTCATTCTCTTGTTCAGAAGAAGAGCCACTCCCTGTTGTTTGGCAGTCGCCTGCCCCGAGTAGAGGACAGTCCACCCCTCATAGTGGCAAGAGCCAGAGCCGGTCCACCGGACCTCCTGAACACCACAGAGATCCAGGTGGTACAGGTCCAGCTCCCGACAGAGGAGTGGCAGCCTCTCCTCCGCTGTGAGTGTTCGAACATTCCACGTGGCCATCCGTAGTCGCATTTTGTTGTTTCTGGAGGAACCCCGAGGGTGAGGATTCAGTCTCCTGGCTCTGCCTGATGGAGTTTGGCCAGGAGACGTCATAGACGCCTGTCCCCCCAGGGCCTCCGGCACTAGCTTAATTATACCTCGTGGTTTAGTGGTAATGAGATTGAAGGTAGAGGGGTTACCAGCCCCTCGCACCCGTCCAGAGCCCCCATTTGGCCGCTGTAAAGCACCATGACAGAAAGGGGAAGGAACAGTCTTTATTGGCCCTCCCCTCATGGCACTACCTACAACGTTGCCCGTCCGGCACCACACGGAGGTAGGGGGTTGTTTAGCCAGACACAAACACACACACACACACACACGCACACGCACACACACACACACACAGAGAGAGAGAGAGTAATGCTAGGAGTTCAGGAGTTAAGCCTGGTTCAGGTTAAATCCTCTGTGTGTGAGGAATGAATAAATACAGCAAAAGAAAAACATAAAACTTTCTTTTATTGTCTAGTTTGATAGTCAGCCACAACTGAAAAATAACAGATATAAATCTAGGAATGAATAACAATTCATTTAAAAAGCCACAGTGAGTTTTCACACATACTGGTGGTATACAGTGATATGTTTGTTTTCACTCTGGTCCAAACGCCAGGGCTTCATGTTTCCATGACAACTGACCAGAAAAGACGCACGTGATGTCATGTTTACATGACTCCCGATTGTTAAAATGAGTATCAAATTAATGATAAACTTTACCAACAGAGACACACGTACGCACTACACAGGTACGCAGTTTATTTGTTGCGCTGCTGTTTTTGTTTCACGCTCTAGCAGTTAATAAACAGAACTGCATGCGTCTTGCGGAAGAACATTGTAACCGGCGCTACTTCTCTCCGTTTATGACTATGGACGAGTCACCCAGGTCCTGTGCTACTCCACAGTGGCGGCGACCCGCTGGACTAAAATAGTCCGAAAATAAACACTTATTATAGGTGTACCATGGTGATTCAGGATACTGACTCCAGTACTCACCGACATGGTTTCGGAATCGGAACAACTCTAGGTAAAAGGAAAGAAGTGTGAGACACAGCTTTTGAGCAACTTAGTTGATTCACAACTCTACATAACGGGTTCTCCCTCTGCGTGTGTTTCGCGCTGGATGACGGTCGTGCTGAGCGGTGCAGGTACAGAGGAGAAGTAGAAGAAGAGAAGAGGATGACACCATTTGCTAAGCGGGGGTGTTTTCATTTTCATCCTTAAAGGGTAACTAAACCCCTGCTCAGAGTCTGACTCCACCCACTAGCAATATTTGAAAAATGCTGGAAAAGTGGGCAGACCCCAGCGGGGATAGAGGGGACGAACCGAGGGCGGGGCTGAGCAGGGGGGGCGTGCACCTGAGACCCGTATTGACGGATTAATTGACAGCTGCTGTCAGACTCTAAAATGGAGATGACTGGAGTGACGCTAAGTAGCTTTGCCACGGAGCGGTCTTTTGAAGTCGAGGACTTTTCTCCCCCACCTTCACCTGAAGTGGAGGAGGGTGAATTGTCTGTGGACACAGGGCCGGAGCCATATCAATTCGAGCCGCTGGCTCAAACTGCGGTTTTAACTCCCGCATCGCGATCGGCATCCGACGATGCTAGCAAAGCAGCCGCACAAAGGAGAATGGGGCCAGTGTCTAGCTCGTACCAAGGGCGTGGTGAGCTGGAACCTGCTTACGTCAGCTCTCACCGCTTACGTCACGAACTACCGCAAACAGCCAATAGGAAAATTCAACTGCAGTAGCCACCGTTCAACCTGAATAGGGCAGCACTCAGATGTTTTTACACCATATATTGTAGAATTAAAACACTTTATACACAAATGTCAAAAAAATTACTTGAATCAATGACCAGTACTAATAAAGCCCCATTCTTACAGATCATTAACTAAAAAAAGTTGGTTTAGGGTTTAGTTACCCTTTAACACATACATTTTAAACCACAAACTACGGAGTATGTTTTGGACATTATTTAACCTTGTCAAAGACGAACAAAATTTTTAGAATAACAACATTTCTTACTCCAAGTTTTAGGGGTGCTGAGCTCCTTTTTAGGGGTGCTGAAGTACCCCTAAAAAGGGGCTAGACTTGCCCTTGCTTGAGACCATGACCTGAGGGCTATGCGAGACTATTGCCTGGTTAGTAGTTAAGGTGGTGTAACACAGTTGAAGGATGGGCAAGGAGGAGGCGAGAACCGGCTTGTCAACATAAATTATATTTTAATGAGAAACTCAAAAACACATAAACAAACACACATGACGGACATGTCCGTAATTCTCTCTCTCTCGAACAATCGTCACCGGCCGCCTTTATCCCTCGCGCGCCTCATCAGGCTGATTGGGGACCGGGCGCGCGATATTCCGACCGGCCCCGCCCCCCTCCGCTCCACAGGTGGGTAAGGGTTAGGTAAGAGTTAGAGATTGGGGTTAGAGATGGGGGTTAGGGTTAGATAACACTGAATAAGATTTCACCCATCAATTTCTCAAAAGTCTCTTTTCCAGTCTGTTTAATTTGATATTGTACCTCACTTTCTCACCTCACCCACTTTGTCTATCCTTTTTCATCATCCTCAACCTTTTCTTCCATTCCACTAACATTAGATTTCCTTACCATCATCTGTGTTCCCCATCATAACCCTAACCTCTCCCAGATGACAGCTGCGTGTTTGCCTTTTTTTTTTTTGCCAGAAAAGGTTGAATACACATAATAACGCTTATGTCTGCAGTCTCACTGCTGTCAGCATGAAAAATAAAAGTAGAATGACAAAATTAATGAGAAGTGTGAACCCTGCATTCTTGACAGAAAGGTGAACCAGTAGCATCAATAAGACGCCTACGCATCCAGAGCCATAAAACCATAATTTGCTGTGTGTCGATATTGCATCTGGTTGGTCTCAGAGTGTGTGTGGGTGTTTCGGTCTTTTGTGAAAACAAGGTGGTGTTTAAGGCTGGCAGTGATTTTGCGAAGTAGGACGTGTTCCTTGGTCCAAACATTCCATTCCAAACAGATTTTAGGGTTAATCTTAAGGCTGTGGGTGAGCAAGCATGAACAACACTCTTATAAACCTAGTGAATTTGAGAGATGGAGCTTACGTTTTTTAATTTAATTAATTGCATGACATGGCAATTAATTAATTGAATTCACTGAAAAGAACCAAAATGCATAATTTGTTCTTAAATCACACAAAACTACAGTTTATGCGGCAAAGTAATATAAGTGGTTAGCATGTTAAAAAAAATGCATTTTGGAGAATAATTAATATTTTAAATTCTGATATCAGGAGCTTTGGATAGATAAGCCTCCGAACAAACTGCGTTAGTCTACTCGAGCTTAATACATTTGTTTCATGAGGAATTAGAGGCTTAACCTTGCAAGGCGGGGTGGAACGATTTGATTGGAGAACAAATATTGCGCTCTGTGTTACTAATACCTCATCATGTCTGCCATACTGCTGTGAGCTCTCAGAGCAATGACCTCATCAAAAAGGACAAAAAGTAATGTGTATGTTGAAAATAGGCTTTCAGAGTTAAAGCCTTTTCTAAATGAGACACAGAGAATATATCTGGATGTGTTTAGTGCATGTCCTCACCAAAAAGTGTCATTTTACATATTACAATAATTTTGAAGAAATTGTGAGGGTGGTGCTTGGTTCTGCAAACTCTGAGGTTGCCCTGACATTAATATAACGTGTGTAATTATTTTTTTTAAAATACTTTCTCCTCTCCCTGTTAAATATGTAGAGAAATCTGCATGGTTAATTTTCTTTCTTTTTTTTTTTTTTTCATCCTGACCAGCGCGACACAGCAACATTAGCTCAACCAATGGCGTGAGTTTAGGGATTATGAGTTTGTCTGAACAATAGAACATACGGAGTGTTCAGAGATTAGTTTCAATCTGGTTAAATACATCATTATATAACTAGCCTGGAACATACTTACACCCTTATTTATTACAAAATACTATTATGCCCCAAAAACAACTGGCTGATGGCCACCTGTTGCTTGAACTTTAAATTTAACAGTGATAGCAAGGGTTGGGTGGTATGATGGTTTATTGTGAAATGTATAAATGTGTTAACCAGTAAAGATGCTCCTACAATGCTTACACCACAGTTTATCCACCACCAAACATAAAACTATAGTCAAACTACAAACTGCGTTGCAAACGGGCAGTTTAGTTTTGGTGCAGTTTATGGTTCTTTAGGTCGAAACATACTCTGCACAAGCTCGGTTTTGTGAGTTCTTACGTTCCAAAATGTGTCAGACCATTCATAACATAACGCAAGTGCGCATTGCATTCTTAGCATTGCCACCAGGGGGGCCGCAGTGAGATCAGTGTGAACGGTAAGTTTTCTCTTTCATGTCAACTACTGTCATGGCGAAGCAACAGTTTGAAGAGAATATTGCTGAGAAAGTAAATTAAAGTCAATATATTTAAAGCAACTTACCTGAATAATAACACGTCCAGTTTACTGGCACAAACATTTGAAGCAGTGTTGCCAACTATTTTCAATGGAAAGTAGCTAAAGCCTGCTCGAAAAGTAGCTAAATGTCGCCAGATGACGTCATGCGTCATTAGCATATTAATGACGTCATCGCGTCGTATTTGCATTCTGCCTAATTTGTCGGTACTGTAGTCTACTTCAGTTTATAATAACGCTTATCTCCCCTAAACCGTGCTCATACTGTTTTTATATAAGTATATAGCCGAATGTCCAGTAAAACGGTTCTCAATTACATATTTTCTGTTAGACAACGGAACGGAATGGAACTTAGATAACGTTACATGTTTATGAGTTTGAAGAAGGTTTATTGTTGTGTTTGGATAAGTAAAATGTATAGAGTCTGTAAATATACGATCTGAAGTCGGAGAGTTCAGAAACCGAACTGGAATGAACTAAAACTCTGATTAGTAGTGAATATAAGCGCATGCCAAGAAAAAACGGTCAAATTAAATGTTTTGAATTAAAACAAAGGAGAAGGCAGCTGCTATGTGATCACTGATTGGTTCCTGCTAACACAGCGTGCACATGCGCAGCTCATTCATGTCTATGTCCGCTGGCGTGCCGTCAACGGAATGTGCTGCTCCTCTCAGCCGCTCACTGAACAGAGCAGACGCAGCGGGGAAGTAAGACCTCACGCTTGCAGTACTGGCGATATTTGGAATTTGGAAAGTTGCTAAGGTTTGTCCAAAAAGTCGCTAGATTTGTCGCTAGTCGCTTTTTTGAAAAAATGTCGCTAAAGGGGTCTGAAAAGTCGCTAAAAATAGCGACAAAGTCGCTAAGTTGGCAACAATGATTTGAAGGCAACTCTATTGCCCCCTTGAGTACTGAGGTTTGTTACCACGACTGACGTGCGGTCTGGGTAGGCAAACTAGGCACTGCCTACCCTGCCAAAATTAAAAAATTAAATGTTTATTAAATAATAAACTTGTATTTGTATTTTTACTTTTTATTCGTGTGATTTATATATGCAACGTGTGTTATTCCAATTGTTTAGATGTTATGATTACAAATGTAGCAGTTACGCATAATCAACTAGAATAAGCAGTGCTTTTACGGTCCATTCATTGCAGACGACAAGCGGAAAACCCATGTTGCGCATGTGCACTTCGATCCTGTATTCTTTAACATGTACGTCAAAAAGCACAAATCTGCTGTGCCTTTTGATGTAAATATGTTATGCCCGTAATCATCTCCGTTACATATCAGACATGGACCAATTAAAATCGAGATATTCCTGGACATTTGCGTAGCTAACGTCATTACACCACAGCTAGCGTACATGCCTAATCCCCGCCAAATTCAAAATCAAAATGACAGCACCGGCCGTAATCACGGAATTAAGAAATTTTTCCAAGCTCGATTTTAGTTCCAAATATGAGTTAATTGCAAGAGGGAGGTCTACGCCAGCCTTAGATGGACTAGTACAGCAAAAGGGCCCAAAAATTATCCGATCATTTCAAACTGATTGGTATGTAAGAAAAGATTGGCTATGTGGCTGTGCTAACAATCAGCGGCTGTACTGCTATCCCTGCCTGCTTTTTTCAACCAGTCAGACTGTTTGGACTTCAGCAGGATATTGTGATTTGAACAACCTGCCCGCAGCTTTAACCAAGCATGAAAAGTCGTCAGCTCACATCCAGTGTCAAATTACACTGGAAACCTTTGGAAAATCTCGGATCGACCTTGCACTTGACGAGCAAAGGAAGCTGAATATAACCTACCACAATGAAAAGGTACATTTCTTGATATGCCTCGCTTGTGCGTAACGTTCACTGTTTACCAGTGTTGCCAACTATTTTCAATGGAAAGTAGCTAAAGCCTGCTCGAAAAGTAGCTAAATGTCGCCAGATGACGTCATGCGTCATTAGCATATTAATGACATCATCGCGTCGTATTTGCATTCTGCCTAATTTGTCGGTACTGTAGCCTACTTCAGTTTATAATAACGGTTATCTCCCCTAAACCGTGCTCATACTGTTTTTATATAAGTATATAGCCGAATGTCCAGTTAAACGGTTCTCAATTACATATTTTCTTTTAGACAACGGAACGGAACGGAACGGAACCTAGCTAACGTTACATGTTACAGGTTTATTGTTGTGTTTGGATAAGTAAAATTTATAGAGTCTGTAAATATACGATCTGAAGTCGGAGAGTTCAGAAACCGAACCGGAATGAACTAAAACTCTGATTAGTAGACAAGTGAATATAAGCGCATGCCAAGAAAAAACGGTCAAATTAAATGTTTTGAATTAAAACAAAGGAGAAGGCAGCTGCTATGTGATCACTGATTGGTTCCTGCTAATGCGCAGCTCATTCATGTCTATGTCCGCTAGCGTGCAGTCAACGGAATGTGCTGCTCCTCTCAGCCGCTCACTGAACAGAGCAGACGCAGCGGGGAAGACCTCACGCTTGCAGTACTGGCGATATTTGGAATTTGGAAAGTTGCTAAGGTTTGTCCAAAAAGTCGCTAGATTTGTCGCTAGTCAGCTTTTTTGAAAAAATGTCAGCTAAAGGGGTCTGAAAAGTCAGCTAAAAATAGCGACAAAGTCGCTAAGTTGGCAACAGTGCTGTTTACGCTTGTGTGTGTGTGTGTGAGAGAGAGAGAGAGAGAGAGAGAGAGAGAGAGAACACGATATACATCCTGATTTGTACATTTCTTTATATGCCGCGCTGTGCGTAACGTTCACTGTTATTACGTATTATTAGCTTAAACAATAAATCAGGTAATCTGGCTTTCATAACTCAGTGCCTAGCCTCTTTAAGACATCACCGCACGTCACTGGTTACCACCACAGTAGAGCAAGAACACACGTTAAACTTGTTCAGACAATCATCGTACATGCACTTGCGTAAAGTATGTTTCTGGCCTTAAGTCGCAACTTCATTAATATAGTTATAACTGATATGCGATCACAGATGTGAGTATACCTGTTATTTTAAGATGGCTTAAAATGTATTTGTGTTCATTATGTTCCAAATAGAAAAGGAAAAAACTAAAAGTAAAGTCAAAGTAAAGTAGCTGAATCTTGTTCTTGATAATAGATTATGATTACTGTATGTACTGTAATTTTGAGGTAATTTTTCAGCATAAATACATTTGTGATAGCATTATCACAATATAAAGTTATTCATAACAGGATATAGGCCGTGAGACAGAGGGTTGATTGGTACCATTTTGAGGGATTAAACCGCATGGTGATTTTTGTGTAGGTATATGACCCTGTATTTGAAAAATGTGTGATAGCATTAGATTCAAGGTAGTTTTTGGTTACGGAGGACGATTTTCAAACATATGTCAAGAAAAAGGATAAATGAAATTTGACTTGGTGGCATTTTATGATAATGTCTGTCTAATGCCAGAGATTTGCCACATTTTTGCTTTATTAATGAGGTATTGAGGAAACAGAGTTAAAGGTTTCCAACCCAACATATATACCTTTGAGAACAAGTAAGCGGTAGGGTCCGTGCATACCATATTAGATCATAGCTTTGTGAGAAGATTAACTGTTTAGTCTGGTATTGAGAAGGTTTTGGAACATGAGCAAAAGAATGTATTTACAACAAATTTAACAGGAATTAAATAAACTATACCTTTTACACAAAGAATGCAATAAATGCTACTTAACCTCTTACCAAAAGATGCATTGTTTTAACCCACTGTACTACTTTACTCTTTGATTTGTGGCATAGTACACATTATACATTTGTCATATCTAGTAAGAATGACTCTCCATGTCCACTTCATCACCATTGTCATCATGACTTTCATCAGTGTCTGAAACACATGCTTGATTCTCACAATCTGCCTGCCTACACATATCCGTCCATTTGCAACACAAACACATTTAGTAGTGGACACACAGTGCTTTGGACAGTTGCAGGCCAATAAATCTAATAGAGCTTCAGGTGCTGGTTGGCCATCCATCCACTGAACTACCAGCTGGTCAACTCCTTCCACAGACTCGATCTTCCATCCATGACCAACAGGGCTAGGTGCTTTTGGGTCCCTTTCCAAGCATCTCCTCCATAATGCAGCCTGGTAGTTAGCTCTTTGGGCATGCTTCACTAAGCAGTCTCGGCATGGTGGATGCTGATGGCTTTCTATCTCACCCCTCTTAGCGCAAAAGAGACGGTATCTCAGGTCATTGACCTTTGTCATTGCTGCTTTTGGGGAGTAGATTTGGCATGTGAAAGTTTCCAGTTTGTCCATTAATTCAGATGGGAGGTCCCAGTTCTGGCCAAGCTCATGGAATGTGTTTTGGACACTCTTGTCTGTGATCAGGTACTTTAAAGCACTAGCTTTACCTCTCCCAGCAAAAGCACTGACAGTGTCGCATCCTGTATATGCATGCATTCCAATAAGAGCTTTGCAGACTTCTGTACCAACTGAGGTTGCCACTCTCCTGATGTCAATCAGCTTTATCCTTGCCCTTGCTCCACATTTTTGGTACAAATGTGCCCCAATTGTGTCATGGAAAGCAAGGCACATGATGAAAACATCTGTGTCCTCTGTGCAGATAACAACAGCTTTATACCCCTCTTCAACTGCATGGGCAGCATGGAGAAGAAGGCGACCATCAGCTTCTTCTTGTTGACACTGGAGAGTTGGGAATAACTCACTGCCCTGAGCTGTGATTTTAAAGCACTCATCACCGACAGTTGCAAAAAGAGTTTTATGTTTGAGTAGTTCCCTGTATTTGGACTTGCTCCACTCCTTCACTAAGAATGAAATTAGGTTAGTTTTGTTACTGACTTGTGCCAGAAAACGACTCCACTGTCTCACTAGCTGTGTATCAGTGATACTCATCAAATGGTGTCCTGTCTCTTCACCTCTCAGTGATCTCTCACTATTCTTGATGGAGTTCTCTTTGTATGTATCAAAAACAACATCTATTCTGCTGCTCTGTCTACCCTCACTCAGTGCCATGGAAAAGACTGTCTTGGCAACATCTCCAAAGGTGGCTTCATCACCTTTGACTCTTTGTACCAAGTTCATGCCATCTATCACTGTAGCGGAGTCTTCCGGGACTTGTTCTGCCACTGACATATATTTCTGCAGTGAAGTGGCTAGAGCAGCTTTGTTTGTCTTTCGCAATAGCCCATCATGTGTGGAAAGGGCCCAAGGCAATGGCCCAAGAGGATGAGAGAAAACATCCTCCATCTGGAGGCTGCGACTCTGAGCCATAACAATGATTCGTCCAAAGAGAGATCTGTCTGCTTTAAGGACAATTGTTCTCCGACTCAACTTGACTTCTTTCTTTTTGCACATGGTGTTGAAAGTTTTCAACTTGTTGGCTTTTATTGGATCATGGAACTTCTTCATTGGTGGATCTGCTTCAAGTCTTTCTTCTTTGAAAGCAGCATATCTTTTCTCCCCTAATTCAGATGCCATCATGAGGTCAGCTGCTATGTCCTTAGGAGCAGTCTTAGCAGTAGAGATGCTGATGAGGTCTTGGTTGCCAGCAAAGGGGTTTACCCATCCCTGAATGAGACTAACAATTGCTGACACTGCTTCCTCATCCTTTTTATTCTTGATTGCTGCAGCTCTGCATGCTGAAGTTGAGATCTGTTGCCTTGGATCATGTCTCTCAAGTGACCAAGGAAGGCACTACGGTGTTCAGCTGTGATGTAGTACCTTTGACAGCTCCTGCTTTCAGGCTGAATCCAGCTGTGCCACCAGGAGTTTGGGTGTCTTTATTGACAGTTAACTCTGTGGTTTGATCTACTGGGATTTTGTGCTGGATTGCAAAGGATTGCTGCTGGATAGTTGCACTGAAAACTGCCCAGCCTGAAATGCCTGGTAGACTTCAGGATTCCTCTCTGGGAGATTGGTCATCTCAGCATAATATGAAGACAGATATCGAGCGTAGTTCACCTTATCATAGGCGAAACACCATGGTAGGAGTACTCTAATTGCATGAAGATGCAAAGTCCAATTTCCTTCACGTGAGGATCGTAAAAGACCAAGGACTACATCCTCCACAAAATCCACATATGACATCCAGTAAGCTAAGAGTTCTCCATTGCTGTGGCAGAGGTGTTCTAGGAAATCCTGCCACATGGTTAGTAGCTCAGATAAATGTGGACTGTTCAAAACACTACTAAGCAACTGCCTGCTCTAAAACGGAGTTGACCACATCATTTTTTTCCCAATTGTTGGTCTCTAACTGATTAGTGAATTCTGACCATGCCAGTCTCATCATGGCTTCATAAATGCACTTGTGTACTCTGATTGCACGGTTGTAGTGTTTCCCATCCATCACCCCACTTATGGATCCCTCAGCAACTATGCCGGCTTCAATGCAAATATCCCTCAGGCCACCATCCTGAAATCTCTTCCCAAGAATAGACAATGCATTGCAGATAGTGTGAAATGTCCCCATTCTCAAGATGATACCACAGAATTGTTCTTTACGCTTCCAAGCAATTTCGGCGGCTTTTGCATAAAGGGCTTGGTCTAGGACAACTACCACTGAATCCAAATGCAACTCCTCACGAATGAGGTCAGACTGCTTAAGGATCTCATACACAGTGCTCATTTCAGTAGCTGGTGCATTTATAGTGGGAAGGTATGCTACAACATCCTCTGAGATTTCTACTTTGTCGCGTGTCTTGATATTGAAACCAGTCCAGCTAGGGACAATTTGATCTTCAGCTTGTGACTGTCTCGTAAGGATCCACACCATGTTTTGCACTGAGGCAGTCTGGCTCGAATCTTTCATCTCTTGGGCATGGTCATTCCGGGTCATAAAGTAGTATGTTCAGCCTCAATTGACCTCTGCTTTAGCTTTTCAACTCTTGGAAGTTCAACACTGGGCAGATGAGGACCATACACCTTGGCCTGTACTGCTATGCCATTGACCCTGTGTGATGTCCCCTTTCCAGTGAGTGTCTCCTCTAGTCGATCAATATTGTCCCATGCTAGATTGGTGAAGACATGGGCCTTAATGGATGCTGGAATGACTGCCTTTCGGTTACGTTATTGTCACGACACACACACAAAAGTTTAGGATCCAAGTGCATTTATTAGGGTAATCCAAAATCCGTGAGTCAACCAGGCAAGAGTCAAAATCCATACAAAACTGTCCAAGAAACAAGAAACAATGGGACAAGAACTAAGAGGTGCTGGTAACATTAAACAGACATAAAGCAAGGACTCAACAACTAACACAGAAACAGACAGGGTATAAATAGACCAGTGCAAACCATGTGAGTGGGAACAGCTGTGTGTAATGATCAGTGATGAGTGACAGAACAGGATGATGGGAAATGTAGTACCAGAGGAAATGTGACAATCAGGGAAGGAACTACTAGAAACCCCAGGGAACAAACCAGACACTGTGACAAGACTCCCCCCCCCCCCTACGGAGCGGCTACCAGACGCTACAAGACACCACTAGAAAACAAAACAAATGTCCAGGAGGGAGGTGGAATGGTGGAGGACCAGGGGGAGGGATGGGGGGGCCAGGTCCATGAAGGGGAACAGGAACAAGGGGTGATGGCTTAACTGGCGGCCAGGGCAAAACAGAGAGTCCATCGGGTGGCCAGGGCAAAGCAGACGACAGTCCAAGGGGGCACAAGGGGCAGACAGGCAGTCCAAGGGGGCACAAGGGGCAGACAGGCTGCCACAGGACGGGGAACAGGGTCAGGAGGCCTGGGAGGAGGCCACAGGACAGGGACAGTGTCAGAAGGCCTGGGAGGAGGCCACAGGTCAGGAACAGGGTCAGGAGGCCTGGGAGGAGGCCACAGGACAGGGACCGGGTCAGGAGGCCTGGGAGGAAGCCACGGGACTGGAACAGGGTCAGGAGACCTGGGAGGAGGCCACAGGACAGGGACTGGGGGCCTGGGAGGTGGCCACAGGGCAAGGATAAGTTCAGGAGGCCTGGGAGCCGGCCACAGGGCAAGGACAGGTTTGGGGGGCCTGGGCGGTGGCCGCAGGATAGGGACCGGTCCGGGGGGCGGAGCCGTAGAAGGCGTAGCCGGGGGAGGCCTTGGAGCCGTACGGGGCGAAGAAGCCATAGGAGGCGGAGCTGAGGGAAGCCCTGGAGGCTCAGGAAGCGGAGCTGCGGGAGGCTCTGGAGGCTCAAGAGGCGGAGCTGAGGGAGGTTCGGGGAGAAGAGCTGTAGAAGGCTCAGGAGGCGGAGCTCTGGAAAGCTCAGGAAGCTCGGAAGGCAGAGCTCTGGAAAGCTCGGAAGGCGGAGCTCTGGAAAGCTCGGGAGGAGGAACCCTGGAAGACTCGAGGGACTTGAGAGACGGAGCCCTGGGAGGCTCGGAAGGAGCTGACTCTTGGACGGGCACAACCACTGGCGCTAGCTTTTGGACGGTCATGGCTACTGGCACTGGCTCTCGGATGGTCATGGCTACTGGCACTGGCTCTTGGACGGTCGAGGCTACAGGCGCTGGCTCTTGGACGGTCACGGCTGCTGGCACTGGCTCTTGGACGGTCACGGCTGCTGGCTCTGAGACGGTCGCACATACAGGCACTGGCTCTGGGACGGTCGAGGCTACAGGCGCTGGCTGTGGGATGGTCGAGGCTACAGGCGCTGGAACAGACACCGGCTCAGGCATTGGCTCAGGCACAGGAACAGACACCGGCTCAGGCACAGGAACAGACACCGGCTCAGGCACAGGAACAGACACCGGCTCCGCTGACGTGACGTGCTTGGGCGGCGCTGGCAAGGCCAGGCGTCTGAGTGGCGCCGTCAGGTCGAGCCGCTTGGATGGCGCGGGCAGAGCAGGATGCTTGGGTGACGCCGTCAAGGCGAGCCGCTTTGGTGGCGCCAGCGGTGAAGAAGTCTCTGGGACCCATGGTGAGGGCTCTGGGCTGAACGGAACCCGTGGAGAGGGCCTGGTGCTGGGCGGAACCAGCGACGAGGGCTTTGCACTGGACGGAACCCGCGGTGATGGCCTTGTGCTGGACGGAACCGGCGATGAGGACTTTGTGCTGGACGGAACCTGCGGCGATGGCCTTGTGCTGGACGGAACCAGCGATGAGGGCTTTGCGCTGGACGGAACCCGTGGCGAAGGTTTTGTGCTGGATGGAACCACGTGCACAGGAACCTGGCTGAAGGGTGACTGGACGGCAGACCGATGTTGGTGTCCGCGACGATCATGTCCCCCTCCATGGCCTCCACGATTCCCTGAGAACCTGACTAGAGGGGTTCCCTCAAAGGATTGACGGCTGGATGCTATCCTCTCCTCTGTCCTCTGAGCACACAAAGCGAAGGCCTGAAATAAGGTCATCTGCGGCTCTGACTATCCTCCAGTGTTGGGGGAATGGACCCGGAACCCCGTACTGCTGGATCCAATCATGGTTGAGTCCTTCTGTCACGACACACACACAAAAGGTTAGGATCCAAGTGCATTTATTAGGGTAATCCAAAATCCGTAGTCAACCAGGCAAGAATCAAAATCCGTACAAAACGGTCCAAGAAACAATGGGACAAGAACTAAGAGGTGCTGGTAACATTAAACAGACATAAAGCAAGGACTCAACAACTAACACAGAAACAGACAGGGTATAAATAGACCAGTGCAAACCATGTGAGTGGGAACAGCTGTGTGTAATGATAAGTGATGAGTGACAGAACAGGATGATGGGAAATGTAGTACCAGAGGAAATGTGACAATCAGGGAAGGAACTACTAGAAACCCCAGGGAACAAACCAGACACTGTGACAGTTATATTAGGTAGGATGATATAAGTGTTGATTTCTAATGAAAGCTACCATGGATCGGATGCTATCACACATTTTCCAACACTAGAGATGTGTACCTTCATGAAAATCAAAAAGAAATTTAATCCCTCAAAATGGTACCGGTAGCCCAAATTTGGGGTCCCGTCTCATGGCCTAATATAAGATTTTTGTCATACCGCCAACCCTTTGTGATAGCTAAAGAGATGAAAAATTGCACTTTTCATTTTGCAGATGAAAAATCATTCACTCATACCATTAAACCATTGATTTAATGAACATCTTACCATCAAACCAGCCATTTATTTATTCACTGCGACTACAAAGGGAAGAAAACAATAAGATGCAGTGTATCAGAAATTGCCAGGAGGCATTTTAGAGACCATAAGTGTGTTAGAATGTGGAAACAGATTGCATTTAACTCCAAAACACAACTTAAAGTTTAACATGATAAAACTTTGACTATACAAACTTGGGACTAATGTTGAGTTTATCCATTTTAAAATGACAAATTTCTTACACTACTGCCAGAAACATTCTTTCATCTTTCTTGAAGCCTCTGGGCTTCCTACGTGTAGAGATTCCTAACATGCAATTTTATTTCAAATCAGATTATTATGTGTTTGATTGAATTGAGCGTGCCTTTAAATATTATGTCTGCATACCTATAAACAGAACTAGACTTGATATTTTCTGAAGAAAATGTGTGGCCTTAACAAACACCACTAACTTTGAGCTGTAGCATTTACTTTTGGATTGTAAAATAACAGCCAGGTGTGTTTTTGATACGTTTGAGCAGCGAGGCAGATGAGGAGATGCGGATCCAAATGCAGTTTAGACTTTTATTAAATGAACAAACGAATAAACAAAGGAAAAACCCACAAGGGGAAATAAACTTAAATGGAGAACCAGGGCAAACATAAACAGAGAACTAGGGCAGCAAACATTCATGCAAATACATCAAACAACGATCGACAAGGACTGAACAAGAAACCAGGGTTTAAATACAAGAGGAACAAACAAGGGAATGAGGGACACCTGGAAGAAACAATCAAGGGAACACCAATCATAATAACAAACTACAAAGGACTACAAAAAACCAAACAGGAACCAGGAAACGGGGGCTAAACTAAACTTCAACATAAGAGCACAACAACAAAAGACACCAATGATCATGACAGAACCCCCCCTCAAAGGATCGGATTCCAGACGATCCAAAACAAAAAAAACAAAAGACAAAAAAGACCCACAAAGAAAAAACAAAATGAGGGCACCAGGGGCAAACAGACAGTTCAAGGGGGCACAAGGGGCACAGAGACAGTTCATGGGGGTACAAGGGGCACAGAGACAGTCCACGGGGGCAATTAGGCAGTCCAGGGAGGTGGAGAGGGTAGACAGGCAGACCAGGGAGGCCGAGAGGGCAGGCAAGCAGTCTATGGGGGTGTGTCAAGGGGTCGGGGTCAGGTGGCCTGGGGGACATCCACTGGGTAGGGACAAGCTTAGGAGGCCAGGGAGGCGTCCACAAGGCAAAGACCGGTTCAGGAAGTCTGGGAGGCGGCCACAGGACAGGGATGGGTTTGGGTGGCCAAGGTGGCGGCCACAGGGCAAGGGCCAGTTCAGGGGGCCTGGGAGGAGGAGTGGCCACTGGGGAAGCTGGTGGAGCCAAGGTGGACTTCTGAGGCGGAGCAGTCATGGCCTTGGGTGGCGGCGCCAAAGGAGGCGAATCAGCATTGGGCGGAGCCAAGGGAGGCGATGGCGGAGCTGGGGGAGCCACTGGAGGCGGAGCCGAGGGAGGTTCAGGAGGTGGAACTGAAGGAGGCTCTGAAGGCGGAGCCAAGGGAAGTTCAGGAGGTGCAGCTAAGGGTACCTCAGGAGGCGGAGCTGAGGAAGGCCTAGGAGACGGGGTTGAGGAAGGCGGAGCCGAGGATGGTGGCTCCGTAGGAGGCTTTAGAGGTGAAGACCTGGAAGGCTCTGGAGTCTCTGGGAGCAGAGCCGTAGGAGGCTCTGGGGGCAGAGCACTGGGTGGCTCGAGAGACTTGAGAGGCGGAGCCCTGGGTGGCTCGAGAGGCGTGAGAGGCAGAGCCCTGGAAGGCTTGAGGGGCGGAGCCCTGGAAGGCTTGAGGGGCGGAGCCCTGGAAGGCTCGGGAGTCTCTGGGAGCAGAGCCGTAGGAGGCTCGGGAGGCGGAGCCGTAGGAGGCTTGGGAGGCGGAGCCGTAGGAGGCTTGGGAGGCGAAGCCCTGGGTGGCTCGAGAGACTTGAGAGGCGGAGCCCTGGGTGGCTCGAGAGGCATGAGAGGCAGAGCCCTGGAAGGTTTGAGGGGCGGAGCCCTGGAAGGCTCGGGAGGCGGAGCTCTGGAAAGCTCGGGAGGCTCGGACTCTTGGACGGGCGTGACCACTGGCGCTGGCCTTTGGACGGTCATGGCCACTTGCGCTGGCTCTTGGACGGTCATGGCTACTGGCGCTGGCTCAGGGACGGTCGAGGCGACAGGCGCTGGCTCAGGGACGGTCGAGGCGACAGGCGCTGGCTCAGGGACGGTCGAGGCGACAGGCGCTGGCTCACTGACCTCTGAGGCGATAGGCGCTGGCTCACTGACCTCTGAGGCGACAGGCGCTGGCTCACTGACCTCTGAGGCGACAGGCACTGGCTCACTGACTTTTGGGGCTAAGGGCTCTGGCTGGTTGACCGTGGCTGAAGAGGGCTCAGGCTCGTTGACCGTGGCTGAAGAGGGCTCAGGCTCGTTGACCGTGGCTGAAGAGGGCTCAGGCTCGTTGAATCGGGCCGGCGTGGGCTCTGGCTCGCAGACCGGGGCAGGCGTGGGCTCTGGCTCGCTGACCGGGGCTGACGAGGGCTCTGGCTCGCTGACCGGGGCAGGCGTGGGCCGGGAGGCGGATGCCTATCTTCTCCTCCTCCTCCTCCGGGCGGACGAAGTTGGCCGTCGCGGGTTCAAGGGAAGCCATAGGCGTGGGGGTTGTTCAGCTGACAGGATGGGCTGGTGTGTCAGGGAGCGGTGAGCTGCACGCTAGTAGGGTCGTTCCCAGGTAGTCGCGGAAAGTGCAGCCGGGCGCTGCCTGTGGCACCTGCTCCCTCAGCGAGGGGTTCAAGCTGTTCCTGAAAAAGATCATCAGTGCAGAGTCCGGGAAGTCAGTAGCGTTCGCCAGGAGGAGGAAGTTGCGAGCGTGGTCTACAAGTGGGTAGTGTTCTTGCTGCAGATTGAGCAGCCGACATTTGGCCCGAATAGCTGCTGGATCCATGTGTGGTCGATCGTTCTGTTACGTTTGAGCAGTGAGGCAGACGAGGAGATGCGGATCCAAATGCAGTTTAGACTTTTATTAAATGAACAAACGAATAAACAAAGGAAAAACCCACAAGGGGGAAATAAACTTAAACCGAGAACCAGGGCAAACATAAACAGAGAACTAGGGCAGCAAACATTCATGCACATACATCAAACAACGATCGACAAGGACTGAACAAGAAACCAGGGTTTAAATACAAGAGGAACAAACAAGGGAATGAGGGACACCTGGAAGAAACAATCAAGGGAACACCAATCATAATAACAAACTACAAAGGACTACAAAAAACCAAACAGGAACCAGGAAACAGGGGCTAATGTAGATTTGTCGCTAGTCGCTTTTTTGAAAAAATGTCGCTAAAGGGGTCTGAAAAGTCGCTAAAAATAGCGACAAAGTCGCTAAGTTGGCAACAATGATTTGAAGGCAACTCTATTGCCCCCTTGAGTACTGAGGTTTGTTACCACGACTGACGTGCGGTCTGGGTAGGCAAACTAGGCACTGCCTACCCTGCCAAAATTAAAAAATTAAATGTTTATTAAATAATAAACTTGTATTTGTATTTTTACTTTTTATTCGTGTGATTTATATATGCAACGTGTGTTATTCCAATTGTTTAGATGTTATGATTACAAATGTAGCAGTTACGCATAATCAACTAGAATAAGCAGTGCTTTTACGGTCCATTCATTGCAGACGACAAGCGGAAAACCCATGTTGCGCATGTGCACTTCGATCCTGTATTCTTTAACATGTACGTCAAAAAGCACAAATCTGCTGTGCCTTTTGATGTAAATATGTTATGCCCGTAATCATCTCCGTTACATATCAGACATGGACCAATTAAAATCGAGATATTCCTGGACATTTGCGTAGCTAACGTCATTACACCACAGCTAGCGTACATGCCTAATCCCGCCAAATTCAAAATCAAAATGACAGCACCGGCCGTAATCACGGAATTAAGAAATTTTTCCAAGCTCGATTTTAGTTCCAAATATGAGTTAATTGCAAGAGGGAGGTCTACGCCAGCCTTAGATGGACTAGTACAGCAAAAGGGCCCAAAAATTATCCGATCATTTCAAACTGATTGGTATGTAAGAAAAGATTGGCTATGTGGCTGTGCTAACAATCAGCGGCTGTACTGCTATCCCTGCCTGCTTTTTTCAACCAGTCAGACTGTTTGGACTTCAGCAGGATATTGTGATTTGAACAACCTGCCCGCAGCTTTAACCAAGCATGAAAAGTCGTCAGCTCACATCCAGTGTCAAATTACACTGGAAACCTTTGGAAAATCTCGGATCGACCTTGCACTTGACGAGCAAAGGAAGCTGAATATAACCTACCACAATGAAAAGGTACATTTCTTGATATGCCTCAGCTGTAGCGTAACGTTCACTGTTTACCAGTGTTGCCAACTATTTTCAATGGAAAGTAGCTAAAGCCTGCTCGAAAAGTAGCTAAATGTCGCCAGATGACGTCATGCGTCATTAGCATATTAATGACATCATCGCGTCGTATTTGCATTCTGCCTAATTTGTCGGTACTGTAGCCTACTTCAGTTTATAATAACGGTTATCTCCCCTAAACCGTGCTCATACTGTTTTTATATAAGTATATAGCCGAATGTCCAGTTAAACGGTTCTCAATTACATATTTTCTGTTAGACAACGGAACGGAACGGAACGGAACGGAACCTAGCTAACGTTACATGTTACAGGTTTATTGTTGTGTTTGGATAAGTAAAATTTATAGAGTCTGTAAATATACGATCTGAAGTCGGAGAGTTCAGAAACCGAACCGGAATGAACTAAAACTCTGATTAGTAGACAAGTGAATATAAGCGCATGCCAAGAAAAAACGGTCAAATTAAATGTTTTGAATTAAAACAAAGGAGAAGGCAGCTGCTATGTGATCACTGATTGGTTCCTGCTAATGCGCAGCTCATTCATGTCTATGTCCGCTAGCGTGCAGTCAACGGAATGTGCTGCTCCTCTCAGCCGCTCACTGAACAGAGCAGACGCAGCGGGGAAGTAAGACCTCATGCTTGCAGTACTGGCGATATTTGGAATTTGGAAAGTTGCTAAGGTTTGTCCAAAAAGTCGCTAGATTTGTCGCTAGTCGCTTTTTTGAAAAAATGTCGCTAAAGGGGTCTGAAAAGTCGCTAAAAATAGCGACAAAGTCGCTAAGTTGGCAACAGTGCTGTTTACGCCCTTGTGTGTGTGTGTGTGAGAGAGAGAGAGAGAGAGAGAGAGAGAGAGAGAGAACACGATATACATCCTGATTTGTACATTTCTTGATATGCCGCGCTTGTGCGTAACGTTCACTGTTATTACGTATTATTAGCTTAAACAATAAATCAGGTAATCTGGCTTTCATAACTCAGTGCCTAGCCTCTTTAAGACATCACCGCACGTCACTGGTTACCACCATAGTAGAGCAAGAACACACGTTAAACTTGTTCAGACAATCATCGTACATGCACTTGCGTAAAGTATGTTTCTGGCCTTAAGTCGCAACTTCATTAATATAGTTATAACTGATATGCGATCACAGATGTGAGTATACCTGTTATTTTAAGATGGCTTAAAATGTATTTGTGTTCATTATGTTCCAAATAGAAAAGGAAAAAACTAAAAGTAAAGTCAAAGTAAAGTAGCTGAATCTTGTTCTTGATAATAGATTATGATTACTGTATGTACTGTAATTTTGAGGTAATTTTTCAGCATAAATACATTTGTGATAGCATTATCACAATATAAAGTTATTCATAACAGGATATAGGCCGTGAGACAGAGGGTTGATTGGTACCATTTTGAGGGATTAAACCGCATGGTGATTTTTGTGTAGGTATATGACCCTGTATTTGAAAAATGTGTGATAGCATTAGATTCAAGGTAGTTTTTGGTTGAGGACGATTTTCAAACATATGTCAAGAAAAAGGATAAATGAAATTTGACTTGGTGGCATTTTATGATAATGTCTGTCTAATGCCAGAGATTTGCCACATTTTTGCTTTATTAATGAGGTATTGAGGAAACAGAGTTAAAGGTTTCCAACCCAACATATATGCCTTTGAGAACAAGTAAGCGGTAGGGTCCGTGCATACCATATTAGATCATAGCTTTGTGAGAAGATTAACTGTTTAGTCTGGTATTGAGAAGGTTTTGGAACATGAGCAAAAGAATGTATTTACAACAAATTTAACAGGAATTAAATGAACTATACCTTTTACACAAAGAATGCAATAAATGCTACTTAACCTCTTACCAAAAGATGCATTGTTTTAACCCACTGTACTACTTTACTCTTTGATTTGTGGCATAGTACACATTATACATTTGTCATATCTAGTAAGAATGACTCTCCATGTCCACTTCATCACCATTGTCATCATGACTTTCATCAGTGTCTGAAACACATGCTTGATTCTCACAATCTGGCTGCCTACACATATCCGTCCATTTGCAACACAAACACATTTAGTAGTGGACACACAGTGCTTTGGACAGTTGCAGGCCAATAAATCTAATAGAGCTTCAGGTGCTGGTTGGCCATCCATCCACTGAACTACCAGCTGGTCAACTCCTTCCACAGACTCGATCTTCCATCCATGACCAACAGGGCTAGGTGCTTTTGGGTCCCTTTCCAAGCATCTCCTCCATAATGCAGCCTGATAGTTAGCTCTTTGGGCATGCTTCACTAAGCAGTCTCGGCATGGTGGAAGCTGATGGCTTTCTATCTCACCCCTCATAGCGCAAAAGAGACGGTATCTCAGGTCATTGACCTTTGTCATTGCTGCTTTTGGGGAGTAGATTTGGCATGTGAAAGTTTCCAGTTTGTCCATTAATTCAGATGGGAGGTCCCAGTTCTGGCCAAGCTCATGGAATGTGTTTTGGACACTCTTGTCTGTGATCAGGTACTTTAAAGCACTAGCTTTACCTCTCCCAGCAAAAGCACTGACAGTGTCGCATCCTGTATATGCATGCATTCCAATAAGAGCTTTGCAGACTTCTGTACCAACTGAGGTTGCCACTCTCCTGATGTCAGTCAGCTTTATCCTTGCCCTTGCTCCACATTTTTGGTACAAATGTGCTCCAATTGTGTCATGGAAAGCAAGGCACATGATGAAAACATCTGTGTCCTCTGTGCAGATAACAACAGCTTTATACCCCTCTTCAACTGCATGGGCAGCATGGAGAAGAAGGCGACCATCAGCTTCTTCTTGTTGACACTGGAGAGTTGGGAATAACTCACTGCCCTGAGCCGTGATTTTAAAGCACTCATCACCGACAGTTGCAAAAAGAGTTTTATGTTTGAGTAGTTCCCTGTATTTGGACTTGCTCCACTCCTTCACTAAGAATGAAATTAGGTTAGTTTTGTTACTGACTTGTGCCAGAAAACGACTCCACTGTCTCACTAGCTGTGTATCAGTGATACTCATCAAATGGTGTCCTGTCTCTTCACCTCTCAGTGATCTCTCACTATTCTTGATGGAGTTCTCTTTGTATGTATCAAAAACAACATCTATTCTGCTGCTCTGTCTACCCTCACTCAGTGCCATGGAAAAGACTGTCTTGGCAACATCTCCAAAGGTGGCTTCATCACCTTTGACTCTTTGTACCAAGTTCATGCCATCTATCACTGTAGCGAGTCTTCCGGGACTTGTTCTGCCACTGACATATATTTCTGCAGTGAAGTGGCTAGAGCAGCTTTGTTTGTCTTTCGCAATAGCCCATCATGTGTGGAAAGGGCCCAAGGCAATGGCCCAAGAGGATGAGAGAAAACATCCTCCATCTGGAGGCTGCGACTCTGAGCCATAACAATGATTCGATCCAAAGAGAGATCTGTCTGCTTTAAGGACAATTGTTCTCCGACTCAACTTGACTTCTTTCTTTTTGCACATGGTGTTGAAAGTTTTCAACTTGTTGGCTTTTATTGGATCATGGAACTTCTTCATTGGTGGATCTGCTTCAAGTCTTTCTTCTTTGAAAGCAGCATATCTTTTCTCCCCTAATTCAGATGCCATCATGAGGTCAGCTGCTATGTCCTTAGGAGCAGTCTTAGCAGTAGAGATGCTGATGAGGTCTTGGTTGCCAGCAAAGGGGTTTACCCATCCCTGAATGAGACTAACAATTGCTGACACTGCTTCCTCATCCTTTTTTATTCTTGATTGCTGCAGCTCTGCATGCTGAAGTTGAGATCTGTTGCCTTGGATCATGTCTCTCAAGTGACCAAGGAAGGCACTACGGTGTTCAGCTGTGATGTAGTACCTTTTGACAGCTCCTGCTTTCAGGCTGAATCCAGCTGTGCCACCAGGAGTTTGGGTGTCTTTATTGACAGTTAACTCTGTGGTTTGATCTACTGGGATTTTGTGCTGGATTGCAAAGGATTGCTGCTGGATAGTTGCACTGAAAACTGCCCAGCCTGAAATGCCTGGTAGACTTCAGGATTCCTCTCTGGGAGATTGGTCATCTCAGCATAATATGAAGACAGATATCGAGCATAGTTCACCTTATCATAGGCGAAACACCATGGTAGGAGTACTCTAATTGCATGAAGATGCAAAGTCCAATTTCCTTCACGTGAGGATCGTAAAAGACCAAGGACTACATCCTCCACAAAATCCACATATGACATCCAGTAAGCTAAGAGTTCTCCATTGCTGTGGCAGAGGTGTTCCAGGAAATCCTGCCACATGGTTAGTAGCTCAGATAAATGTGGACTGTTCAAAACACTACTAAGCAACTGCCTGCTCTAAAACGGAGTTGACCACATCATTTTTTTCCCAATTCTTGGTCTCTAACTGATTAGTGAATTCTGACCATGCCAGTCTCATCATGGCTTCATAAATGCACTTGTGTACTCTGATTGCACGGTTGTAGTGTTTCCCATCCATCACCCCACTTATGGATCCCTCAGCAACTATGCCGGCTTCAATGCAAATATCCCTCAGGCCACCATCCTGAAATCTCTTCCCAAGAATAGACAATGCATTGCAGATAGTGTGAAATGTCCCCATTCTCAAGATGATACCACAGAATTGTTCTTTACGCTTCCAAGCAATTTCAGTGCTTTTGCATAAAGAGCTTGGTCTAGGACAACTACCACTGAATCCAAATGCAACTCCTCACGAATGAGGTCAGACTGCTTAAGGATCTCATACACAGTGCTCATTTCAGTAGCTGGTGCATTTATAGTGGGAAGGTATGCTATAACATCCTCTGAGATTTCTACTTTGTCGCGTGTCTTGATATTGAAACCAGTCCAGCTAGGGACAATTTGATCTTCAGCTTGTGACTGTCTCGTAAGGATCCACACCATGTTTTGCACTGAGGCAGTCTGGCTCGACTCTTTCATCTCTTGGGCATGGTCATTCCGGGTCATAAAGTAGTATGTTCAGCCTCAATTGACCTCTGCTTTAGCTTTTCAACTCTTGGAAGTTCAACACTGGGCAGATGAGGACCATACACCTTGGCCTGTACTGCTATGCCATTGACCCTGTGTGATGTCCCCTTTCCAGTGAGTGTCTCCTCTAGTCGATCAATATTGTCCCATGCTAGATTGGTGAAGACATGGGCCTTAATGGATGCTGGAATGACTGCCTTTCGGTTACGTTATTGTCACGACACACACACAAAAGTTTAGGATCCAAGTGCATTTATTAGGGTAATCCAAAATCCGTGAGTCAACCAGGCAAGAGTCAAAATCCATACAAAACTGTCCAAGAAACAAGAAACAATGGGACAAGAACTAAGAGGTGCTGGTAACATTAAACAGACATAAAGCAAGGACTCAACAACTAACACAGAAACAGACAGGGTATAAATAGACCAGTGCAAACCATGTGAGTGGGAACAGCTGTGTGTAATGATCAGTGATGAGTGACAGAACAGGATGATGGGAAATGTAGTACCAGAGGAAATGTGACAATCAGGGAAGGAACTACTAGAAACCCCAGGGAACAAACCAGACACTGTGACAAGACTCCCCCTACGGAGCGGCTACCAGACGCTACAAGACACCACTAGAAAACAAAACAAATGTACAGGAGGGAGGTGGAATGGTGGAGGACCAGGGGGAGGGATGGGGGGGCCAGGTCCATGAAGGGGAACAGGAACAAGGGGTGACGGCTTAACTGGCGGCCAGGGCAAAACAGAGAGTCCATCGGGTGGCCAGGGCAAAGCAGACGACAGTCCAAGGGGGCACAAGGGGCAGACAGGCAGTCCAAGGGGGCACAAGGGGCAGACAGGCGGCCACAGGACGGGGACTGGGTCAGGGGGACCGGGAGGAGGCCACATGATAGAGACAGGGTCAGGAGGCCCGGGAGGAGGCCACAGGACAGGGACTGGGTCAGGAGGCCTGGGAGGAGGGAACAGGTCGGGAACAGGGTCAGGAGGCTTGGGAGGAGGCCACAGGACAGGGACAGTGTCAGGAGGCCTGGGAGGAGGCCACAGGTCAGGAACAGGGTCAGGAGGCCTGGGAGGAGGCCACAGGACAGGGACCGGGTCAGGAGGCCTGGGAGGAAGCCACGGGACTGGAACAGGGTCAGGAGACCTGGGAGGAGGCCACAGGACAGGGACTGGGGGCCTGGGAGGTGGCCACAGGGCAAGGATAAGTTCAGGAGGCCTGGGAGCCGGCCACAGGGCAAGGACAGGTTTGGGGGGCCTGGGCGGTGGCCGCAGGATAGGGACCGGTCCGGGGGGCGGAGCCGTAGAAGGCGTAGCCGGGGGAGGCCTTGGAGCCGTACGGGGCGAAGAAGCCATAGGAGGCGGAGCTGAGGGAAGCCCTGGAGGCTCAGGAAGCGGAGCTGCGGGAGGCTCTGGAGGCTCAAGAGGCGGAGCTGAGGGAGGTTCGGGGAGAAGAGCTGTAGAAGGCTCAGGAGGCGGAGCTCTGGAAAGCTCAGGAAGCTCGGAAGGCAGAGCTCTGGAAAGCTCGGAAGGCGGAGCTCTGGAAAGCTCAGGAGGAGGAACCCTGGAAGACTCCAGGGACTTGAGAGACGGAGCCCTGGGAGGCTCGGAAGGAGCTGACTCTTGGACGGGCACAACCACTGGCGCTAGCTTTTGGACGGTCATGGCTACTGGCACTGGCTCTCGGATGGTCATGGCTACTGGCACTGGCTCTTGGACGGTCGAGGCTACAGGCGCTGGCTCTTGGACGGTCACGGCTGCTGGCACTGGCTCTTGGACGGTCACGGCTGCTGGCTCTGAGACGTTCGCGCATACAGGCACTGGCTCTGGGACGGTCGAGGCTACAGGCGCTGGCTGTGGAATGGTCGAGGCTACAGGCGCTGGAACAGACACCGGCTCAGGCATTGGCTCAGGCACAGGAACAGACACCGGCTCAGGCACAGGAACAGACACCGGCTCAGGCACAGGAACAGACACCGGCTCCGCTGACGTGACGTGCTTGGGCGGCGCTGGCAAGGCCAGGCGTCTGAGTGGCGCCGTCAGGTCGAGCCGCTTGGATGGCACGGGCAGAGCAGGATGCTTGGGTGACGCCGTCAAGGCGAGCCGCTTTGGTGGCGCCAGCGGTGAAGAAGTCTCTGGGACCCATGGTGAGGGCTCTGGGCTGAACGGAACCCGTGGAGAGGGCCTGGTGCTGGGCGGAACCAGCGACGAGGGCTTTGCACTGGACGGAACCCGCGGTGATGGCCTTGTGCTGGACGGAACCAGCGATGAGGGCTTTGCGCTGGACGGAACCCGTGGCGAAGGTTTTGTGCTGGATGGAACCACGTGCACAGGAACCTGGCTGAAGGGTGACTGGACGGCAGACCGATGTTGGTGTCCGCGACGATCATGTCCCCCTCCATGGCCTCCACGATTCCCTGAGAACCTGACTAGACGGGTTCCCTCAAAGGATTGACGGCTGGATGCTATCCTCTCCTCTGTCCTCTGAGCACACAAAGCGAAGGCCTGAAATAAGGTCATCTGCGGCTCTGACTATCCTCCAGTGTTGGGGGAATGGACCCGGAACCCCGTACTGCTGGATCCAATCATGGTTGAGTCCTTCTGTCACGACACACACACAAAAGGTTAGGATCCAAGTGCATTTATTAGGGTAATCCAAAATCCGTAGTCAACCAGGCAAGAATCAAAATCCATACAAAACGGTCCAAGAAACAATGGGACAAGAACTAAGAGGTGCTGGTAACATTAAACAGACATAAAGCAAGGACTCAACAACTAACACAGAAACAGACAGGGTATAAATAGACCAGTGCAAACCATGTGAGTGGGAACAGCTGTGTGTAATGATAAGTGATGAGTGACAGAACAGGATGATGGGAAATGTAGTACCAGAGGAAATGTGACAATCAGGAAAGGAACTACTAGAAACCCCAGGGAACAAACCAGACACTGTGACAGTTATATTAGGTAGGATGATATAAGTGTTGATTTCTAATGAAAGCTACCATGGATCGGATGCTATCACACATTTTCCAACACTAGAGATGTGTACCTTCATGAAAATCAAAAAGAAATTTAATCCCTCAAAATGGTACCGTAGCCCAAATTTGGGGTCCCGTCTCATGGCCTAATATAAGATTTTTGTCATACCGCCAACCCTTTGTGATAGCTAAAGAGATGAAAAATTGCACTTTTCATTTTGCAGATGAAAAATCATTCACTCATACCATTAAACCATTGATTTAATGAACATCTTACCATCAAACCAGCCATTTATTTATTCACTGCGACTACAAAGGGAAGAAAACAATAAGATGCAGTGTATCAGAAATTGCCAGGAGGCATTTTAGAGACCATAAGTGTGTTAGAATGTGGAAACAGATTGCATTTAACTCCAAAACACAACTTAAAGTTTAACATGATAAAACTTTGACTATACAAACTTGGGACTAATGTTGAGTTTATCCATTTTAAAATGACAAATTTCTTACACTACTGCCAGAAACATTCTTTCATCTTTCTTGAAGCCTCTGGGCTTCCTACGTGTAGAGATTCCTAACATGCAATTTTATTTCAAATCAGATTATTATGTGTTTGATTGAATTGAGCGTGCCTTTAAATATTATGTCTGCATACCTATAAACAGAACTAGACTTGATATTTTCTGAAGAAAATGTGTGGCCTTAACAAACACCACTAACTTTGAGCTGTAGCATTTACTTTTGGATTGTAAAATAACAGCCAGGTGTGTTTTTGATACGTTTGAGCAGCGAGGCAGATGAGGAGATGCGGATCCAAATGCAGTTTAGACTTTTATTAAATGAACAAACGAATAAACAAAGGAAAAACCCACAAGGGGGAAATAAACTTAAATGGAGAACCAGGGCAAACATAAACAGAGAACTAGGGCAGCAAACATTCATGCAAATACATCAAACAACGATCGACAAGGACTGAACAAGAAACCAGGGTTTAAATACAAGAGGAACAAACAAGGGAATGAGGGACACCTGGAAGAAACAATCAAGGGAACACCAATCATAATAACAAACTACAAAGGACTACAAAAAACCAAACAGGAACCAGGAAACGGGGGCTAAACTAAACTTCAACATAAGAGCACAACAACAAAAGACACCAATGATCATGACAGAACCCCCCCTCAAAGGATCGGATTCCAGACGATCCAAAACAAAAAAACAAAAAGACAAAAAAGACCCACAAAGAAAAAAACAAAATGAGGGCACCAGGGGCAAACAGACAGTTCAAGGGGGCACAAGGGGCACAGAGACAGTTCATGGGGGTACAAGGGGCACAGAGACAGTCCACGGGGGCAATTAGGCAGTCCAGGGAGGTGGAGAGGGTAGACAGGCAGACCAGGGAGGCCGAGAGGGCAGGCAAGCAGTCTATGGGGGTGTGTCAAGGGGTCGGGGTCAGGTGGCCTGGGGGACATCCACTGGGTAGGGACAAGCTTAGGAGGCCAGGGAGGCGTCCACAAGGCAAAGACCGGTTCAGGAAGTCTGGGAGGCGGCCACAGGACAGGGATGGGTTTGGGTGGCCAAGGTGGCGGCCACAGGGCAAGGGCCAGTTCAGGGGGCCTGGGAGGAGGAGTGGCCACTGGGGAAGCTGGTGGAGCCAAGGTGGACTTCTGAGGCGGAGCAGTCATGGCCTTGGGTGGCGGCGCCAAAGGAGGCGAATCAGCATTGGGCGGAGCCAAGGGAGGCGATGGCGGAGCTGGGGGAGCCACTGGAGGCGGAGCCGAGGGAGGTTCAGGAGGTGGAATTGAAGGAGGCTCTGAAGGCGGAGCCAAGGGAAGTTCAGGAGGTGCAGCTAAGGGTACCTCAGGAGGCGGAGCCGAGGAAGGCCTAGGAGACGGGGTTGAGGAAGGCGGAGCCGAGGATGGTGGCTCCGTAGGAGGCTTTAGAGGTGAAGACCTGGAAGGCTCTGGAGTCTCTGGGAGCAGAGCCGTAGGAGGCTCTGGGGGCAGAGCACTGGGTGGCTCGAGAGACTTGAGAGGCGGAGCCCTGGGTGGCTCGAGAGGCGTGAGAGGCAGAGCCCAGGAAGGCTTGAGGGGCGGAGCCCTGGAAGGCTTGAGGGGCGGAGCCCTGGAAGGCTCGGGAGTCTCTGGGAGCAGAGCCGTAGGAGGCTCGGGAGGCGGAGCCGTAGGAGGCTCGGGAGGCGGAGCCGTAGGAGGCTCGGGAGGCGGAGCCGTAGGAGGCTTGGGAGGCGGAGCCGTAGGAGGCTTGGGAGGCGGAGCCCTGGGTGGCTCGAGAGACTTGAGAGGCGGAGCCCTGGGTGGCTCGAGAGGCGTGAGAGGCAGAGCCCTGGAAGGTTTGAGGGGCGGAGCCCTGGAAGGCTCGGGAGGCGGAGCTCTGGAAAGCTCGGGAGGCTCAGACTCTTGGACGGGCGTGACCACTGGCGCTGGCCTTTGGACGGTCATGGCCACTTGCGCTGGCTCTTGGACGGTCATGGCTACTGGCGCTGGCTCAGGGACGGTCGAGGCGACAGGCGCTGGCTCAGGGACGGTCGAGGCGACAGGCGCTGGCTCAGGGACGGTCGAGGCGACAGGCGCTGGCTCACTGACCTCTGAGGCGATAGGCGCTGGCTCACTGACCTCTGAGGCGACAGGCGCTGGCTCACTGACCTCTGAGGCGACAGGCACTGGCTCACTGACCTCTGAGGCGACAGGCACTGGCTCACTGACTTTTGGGGCTAAGGGCTCTGGCTGGTTGACCGTGGCTGAAGAGGGCTCAGGCTCGTTGACCGTGGCTGAAGAGGGCTCAGGCTCGTTGACCGTGGCTGAAGAGGGCTCAGGCTCGTTGAATCGGGCCGGCGTGGGCTCTGGCTCGCAGACCGGGGCAGGCGTGGGCTCTGGCTCGCTGACCGGGGCTGACGAGGGCTCTGGCTCGCTGACCGGGGCAGGCGTGGGCCGGGAGGCGGATGCCTATCTTCTCCTCCTCCTCCTCCGGGCGGACGAAGTTGGCCGTGCGGGTTCAAGGGAAGCCATAGGCGTGGGGGGTTGTTCGCTGACAGGATGGGCTGGTGTGTCAGGGAGCGGTGAGCTGCACGCTAGTAGGGTCGTTCCCAGGTAGTCGCGGAAAGTGCAGCCGGGCGCTGCCTGTGGCACCTGCTCCCTCAGCGAGGGGTTCAAGCTGTTCCTGAAAAAGATCATCAGTGCAGAGTCCGGGAAGTCAGTAGCGTTCGCCAGGAGGAGGAAGTTGCGAGCGTGGTCTACAAGTGGGTAGTGTTCTTGCTGCAGATTGAGCAGCCGACATTTGGCCCGAATAGCTGCTGGATCCATGTGTGGTCGATCGTTCTGTTACGTTTGAGCAGTGAGGCAGACGAGGAGATGCGGATCCAAATGCAGTTTAGACTTTTATTAAATGAACAAACGAATAAACAAAGGAAAAACCCACAAGGGGGAAATAAACTTAAACGGAGAACCAGGGCAAACATAAACAGAGAACTAGGGCAGCAAACATTCATGCACATACATCAAACAACGATCGACAAGGACTGAACAAGAAACCAGGGTTTAAATACAAGAGGAACAAACAAGGGAATGAGGGACACCTGGAAGAAACAATCAAGGGAACACCAATCATAATAACAAACTATAAAGGACTACAAAAACCAAACAGGAACCAGGAAACAGGGGCTA